>NW_021829853.1:57500-75000 GCF_006345805.1 Octopus sinensis | reverse complement strand
CGGCCTTCTACCATGCCATATATTTCCCCACAGATAAATCTAATAGTGTACAAACATACTTAAACTGGAGACAGAAACACCCTGAAGCAAGACCCTACATGAACAGTACCACACTTTCCAACGTCAGAAGAAACATTATAAAAAACAAAAAAAAATTACTGACTGAAGTAGAGATTGAAGTAGGATATGAGCAGTTCCCAAGAGCACTATCTTTTGAATTTCTGCCATTTTGGGGTTTCCTGGTATCTGAGTTAGGTAGCTATCAGCCCCTTTTGCTATCATTCCCAGATCACCTATGACAACAGGTATTGTTTTAGTCTTCAGGTTCCACATTTTGCTGATTTCTATTTCAAGATCTTTATATTTGCTCAGTTTCTGGTAGGTCTTGACAGATACGTTTATATCGATTGGGACAGTCATATCAATGAGAAGGCATGTTCTTTGTTTGAAGTCTTTCAATATGATGTCTGGCCTATTTGCATCTATCTTTTTTGTCAGTTTGAATGGTGAAGTTCCAGAGGAGAGAGATGCGGTCATTTTCAAGCACTGGGGGTGGTTTGTGTCCCCACCAGTTTTTTCATGGGGCAAATCCAGGTTTTTGCAAATTACCCAGTGAATATATTGTGCAGCTCTATCATGCCTGTTGAGATACTCTGTAGGCGCTAGAAGACTGCACTTGGAGACAACATGATCAATGGTTTCATTTTGTTGTTGACATACACGACATCTCGGGCTACTGCCGTTCTTTAATATGTTGGCCTGGTAGTTCCTAGGCATTGGTTTTGAGCTGCTATGATAAACCCTTCTGTTTCAGATTTTAAGCCAGAGGCCATTAGCCATTGATGGGTCAGGGCTTTGTCAGCATCTGCATTATTCACTCTCTTTGGGTATTTGCCATTGAGAGGTTTTTCTTGCCATTTATCATTCAGAATATCTAAGGCAGCAGTTTTAGCACGGGTTTTCATGCGCTTAGCTTTTTCTGTGCTTGTTTCTTGTATGTCTAATTCCGAAATTTGTTGTATTCGGAATTCACTTAGATATTCCTTTGCCTGTTTTGTTACTGAGTATGATGCTTTCTTGTTTTCATGTTTTGAGACAAGTTTTAACATCCAGTCCTCAGAGTTTTTCAGATAGGTGTCTATGCCAATTGTAGCAATCTTCATTGTTATTGCCAGTTGTAAAAGTCCACGGCCTCCCTCTTTTCTTGGCAGATAAAATCGTTCTATATCTGCCTTAGGGTGGTGCATTCTATGCATTGTCAACAGTTTTCGTATTTTTCTGTCAAGATTACATATTTCAGTAATTGACCAGTTAACGATACTGAAACTGTAAGTCACGACTGGTATGGCTAAAGCATTGATCGCTTCGATCCTGTTTCTCGCATTCAGCTCTGTCTTGAGTATTGCTCTTACTCTGCGATAACATTCTCTCCTGATCTTTTCCTTCATCACTAAATGCCTTATTCCGCCCCCTTCAATTACCCCTAGGTACTTGTAGCTCTCCGCTGGGTCTAACTCTTTTATGACATGCTGCTGGTCAAGGTTAATGTTAGATGTTTCTGTTATTTTTCCTTTGATAAAGGTAGCTTTTGCACATTTATCGAGGCCAAATTGCATTCTGATGTCATCACTGAATTGTTTAACAATCGCTAGTAAGCCCTCGAGTTGTTGGTCATTTTTTGCAAAGAGCTTTAAATCATCCATGTAAATGAGATGATTTATATTTTTATTAAACATTTTATATCCGTACTGCGCGTCATTGAGCAATTTTTGAGAGAGGTATTAAGGCTAAACAAAAGAGGAGTGGTGATAGTGAGTCACCCTGGACAATGCCACATGAAATTTTTACATCACCAGCATTTAGAGATTCATTGTCACTGTTCAAAGTTAGTGTGGTTCTCCATGATCTCATACTTGCAGACAAAAAGTTTCGCAGAGTAGGTGCTATTTTATATATTTCCAGCCATTTCTCAATCCAGCTATGTGGTAGGCTATCAAAAGCCTTTTTATAGTCTATCCAGGCTATTTACAAGCTTTTGTGTCGTTTGTGACAATCTTCTAAGATCATCTTATAATTTTCGTATGTTTTTTCTTTAGACATTCACAAGTACAACACTAAATACAAAACCAAATATATGGGACACTAGGCATAACAACAACATGAACTTCCAACAGGTTGTCTCTTGAGGTCTCTGGGTGAGACTTGGAGCCAACTTGTACAAATGTAAAGCAAAATTCGAACATAGAATAATAATAATAATAATAATAATAATAATAATAATAATAATAATAATAATAATAATAATAATAATAATAACAACATTGAAAAATACCTTAGGAATGAGAACCCAAGTTCAAAATTTCTCCAATACACCTGATGGAAGCTGGAAGGTATATCAGTCGAAACGTTAACAACAAACAAGATGAGGACAAATATCCGTCAAATGTAAATAATGAAAATAATTCCTCATCTCTTAAATAAAAAACTGAACTTCATAGATTTTACTTATAAATGAGTGAAGCTTGGCAAACAGGAAGCCTTTAATGCTGACCCTAAAACCTATTTAAGACGACTGGACATCACCATATATTAGGGAGGACAGAGTGTAGGAGTAAGAGCCATGCAAACTGATTCCCAGTTGGAGATATTCTACCTCACATCAACAACGTCTTTTGAAAAGAAGCAGGAATATAGTTTATTTTCCTCAAATAGAGCTTATCCCCCACTAATGAATAATGATAATAACATCGAAAAATACCTTATGAAGGCTGGAAGGTAAATCAGCTGAAACGTTGTGTTAACAACAAACAAAATGAGAATTAATATCCGTCAAATGTAAATAATGTACATAATTACTCGTCTCTTAAATATAGAACTGTATGTTTTTATTTGTATTTGGGATGAGCAGTGAAAAGAAAAGACCTACATGACTTGTTACTCATTAGAATATCATCAACGATTTCGTCTTTGGCGCCTTTTCGCTCACAGATAATAACAGCAACAACAACAACAACAGCAACATCGAAAAATACCTTAGGAATGAGAACCCATTATCCATTATCTGTGACAAAAAACTATTTGTATTTCTGTAGTGTTGAAACAGTTAATTGAATCAACCTCAATATGTTACTGGTATTCTTTTTATCTTACATGGTGAAACAAACAAAACAAACAAAACAAAACGAAAAATCTAGTTAGGCTGAAATTGAAATCAGAACAGTGAGATATTGAACAAACCTTGACTGTCTGCATCATTCATTCGACAGGAATTATTGATTCCATTTTGATATTGGCATAAATATTCTTCTTTACAGCTTGGCAAAAAATAAAGAATAAGATTTTGAGATGCTTATGCATTTCCCAAGATCGGGAGGAAAAAGCCAGCGTCTACTTACTCTCTCCACAACACCAATCTCAAAAAATCTTCTTGTGAACGTGACCTGGGCATTATTGTCAACAGTGATTTGCGTTGGACAAAACACATTGCTAAAATTGCCAAGAAGGCTGAGGGTGTCTTGGCATCGCTTACCAAGTCCTTTGTGAGCCGCTCTCCGGCTACCTATCTGAGGCTTTATATAGCTATGGTGCGACCTCACCTGGAATTTGCATCACCGGTCTGGAACCCAGGATATTAATCGTCTGGAAACCGTTCAGCGACATGCAACTAAGAGAATACCCTCCATCAAGCATTTGCTATATTCTGAACGCCTTACTTCCCTGGGCATGGATAAACCGAAACTCCGACATCTGGAAGCTGACTTGGCAGACACCCATAGAATTATTAACCATCTTACTAACAATAATTCTGGGCACTTTTTCAAACTCCACCTGTCTATCACCCGTGGACATGTTTACAAAGTCAGAAAACAGCACAGCTCCCATGACTTTCGGAAACATTTTTTCACGCTAAGAGTTGCTGAAGTATGGAACAAACTGCCGTCATCAGTTGTTAGTTGTCGGAGCACTGCATCCTTCAAAACTTCCATGCTTTCTGAGATTCGCCAACACTACACCTGATTTTCTCCCCTCCATACAAACAAGCAAGCTTGTATCTGACTCATATATTGTTCACTTCCCAGACATTTGTACATTACTGTATATGCTTTATACGCACTTTTGACAAGTTGTGGTGCACCTGAGCACTGTATACAATAATTTCATTATTATTATTATTATTATTATTATTATTATTATTATTATTATTATTATTATTATAGAAGGAAATGTATCAAACGAGAATCGAAACCGGTACCACAAATTCGGGTCACTGGGAGCTTTGATTGTTTTGTTCCACAGTGTATGCTCTTTCATAGCAGATCAGGTTCTTCTTTTTGTTGTGACTAAAAGAACAAGAAAAAGGTTTGTTGTGACGTTCATGCTAATCCCAATGCCATATTCGGTTTTACCTCTGTCCTACACTACAACTGTTATTAATTCTTCACAGGAAATACTGGCTTCCTTAGAATTGGTCCACAGACACAATGATAGAGGTTGGCACATCGACTTTTCATTGGTTTCAAATTTTAGCACAACACCAGCAAGTTAGTGGGGAAAGGGTAAGCCGATTACATTCGACCTCAGTGTTCAACTGGTACTTATTTTATCGACCCCAAAACGATGAAAGGCAAAGTTGACCTCGGCGGAATTTGAACTCGGAACGTAGACAGACGAATTGCTGCTAAGCATTTGGCCTGTCCGGTGTGCTAACGATTCTTATTTCTTTATTACCCACAAGGGGTTAAACATAGAGGGGCCAAACAAGGACAGACAAAGGGATTAAGTCGATTACATCGACCCCAGTGTGTAACTGGTACTTAATTTATCGTCCCCGAAAGGATGAAAAGCGAAGTCGACCTCGGAGGAATTTGAACTCGGAACGTAACGACAGACGAAATACCTATTTCTTTTGCTACCCACAAGGGGCTAAACACAGAGAGGACAAACAAGGACAGATAAAGGGATTAAGTCGATTACATCGACCCCAGTGCGTAACTGCTACTTATTTCATCGACCTCGAAAGGATGAAAGGCAAAGTCGACCTCGGCGGAATTTGAACTCAGAACGTAACGGCAGACGAAATACCGCTAAGCATTTCGCCTGTCCGGTGTGCTAACGATTCTGCCAGCTCGCCACCTTAACTCTTGTATTTATTGATCACAGAGAAATAGCTGGCAAATTCAAACCCATTGTGTGTTCAATGTAGAATCCAGTGGGTCGAAATTAAAAACTAATTACTTACATCCGGCATTTTACCAATTCACCTGCCTCCCTCTATCTTCTCTGCGGATAATACCAATTTACTTTAACAAGCCACGAGGCTAAATTTTTAATGGAGAAATAAGAGTCGATTGAATCGCTTCCAATATGCTACTTACAGTTATCTTAATAAAGCTAGTAAGGGTTTGAACTCTTTACACAGATAAATGGAACCGAACGCTGAAGGGCATTTAGTCCCATTCAACCGTATTCAGCCTTGTCTCATTATCTGCCAACTTACCATTCATTCTACGCTTAAAATATTGCAACCGTCTAAGAAATAATTGTCGTCGTTTTAAATTTTTGAAAGCAGTGAATAGTTTTTGGAGAAACAATCTATATCTGCCAATGTTTATATTATCTGCACAAACAGGCAGAGGTGTAGCAGCACAGCAGTAGTAGTAATAGTAGAGGTGGTAGTAGTAGTAGTAGTAGTAGTAGTAGTAGTAGTAGTAGTAGTAAAGTATAGCCATTGGGAGTTCGTTGGCAAAGCACTATAGAAAACTAACAATGCATATGTATATACATATATATATATACATACATACATACATACACACACGTACACATATATACATATTTATATACATATCTACATACATCACATGCATATATGTACGTGTAAGTGTGAGTATGCGTTCATGTATATTTACATTTCACTTATAATTAGCAAACATTTCTCCACCATCTTATAAATAAATGCTTCGACACACAAACTATTAAAGTGTTTTCTCGTCACTCAAAGTATTGAAGTGTTTCCAAGTATTGTTCATTATGAAAAATGTCTTCAAGCAACTTGGTTATATATTTCCAATCTGTTTAGAATTTCCAATGAAAGATTATTCAATAGACACTTCTGGGGAGAAGAAATTTAATAATGAAGCTAAATATTATTTTTAATATTGTACTCTTACGAAAGTGTGGCTAATTTTTCTGCAACATTTAAACTGCATTGAGTTCGCTTTTACTTTTAGATTTTAGTTCTGAAAAGTTATTCAGAAAGGGAAGGAGGGATCCGTTATACTTCCTTCTTTTATGAAACTGTAATTTCTCTAAGAAGATTTTATGGAGTGGCATGGTTCTAGGATTAGAAGTTCTCACACTGGCATCGAGATAGTGTTGTTCGTATTGGTCAATAGCAATAATATGACTATTTACTTCCAGTATAGTTATGACTGAACAATCTTATGAATAAAGACGTTCCAGCTGTGACCATCTTGTTCTCTTCTCGTTGAATATCTAAGTTTAATGTATCTATCCTTTACCTATTTAAGTCTGAAAGGACTTGAAGGGAATTTGACCCTTATTTCTTGTCAAATAACTGTCAAGAGATATTTGACAGTTCGTCGTCTGTTTACTGTCATCGTTGTTAGGACAAAGGCAGCGAGCGGCAACAGGTACAACATCTTTTGTCCGTATCCGAGTATAGATTATGACTTTCGTCGTTATTCAGTTGAACAAATGGAAACAAGTCTGAAGAATTAAAAAGGTCTGACCCAGAAAAATAAAAGAACAAAAAAAAAAAAACCGCCCCGTACATCCAACATAACAGATGGTGCTCCATCATGGCCGCAGTCCAATGACAGTAAAAAGTAAAAAAATAAAAGATAAAACTATTTTCTTTTAATCTCTTTCCTACACTACCTCCCTCCCTCTCTCTCTCTCTCTTCTCCTATCTCTCTCCTTTCTCTCTCTCATTCCCTCCCTCAATTCCTTACTTGAATCAAATTGATAAGTAAACCCCGGCGCCTTCTTTGATAACGGTTAAAGGATGTTTGTCCTGGAAGTTCTAGGAGTCGAATGCAAACGGTGGTCCGTTTGTTGCCTTCCTTCAGGGAATATTCTTCCTTTTACACTATTTTGTTAGATCATCATCATCATTGTTCGACCGTGGTAGAGACTTTCATAGTCTTTTCAAATGGCTAATAATGTGTGCGCGCGCCACTACTACACACATTGGAAAGCATTGTACAACCAAGTACTAAAGAAGATCTTTCCTCCTCCATGAAACAAAGCTGTTCCCGCTGGACGTCAACCCAGTATTTCTAAGCTACGGACCCAGTGATTTATTGTAAGGTTATCTCCCTAGATAGATTGCCTTCACTACGGCTAAGGAGCCCTTTCTACTAGATACAGGTAAGCTCGCTACACCTGTCTGGGAATTAGGAACAAATGCGGCAAAGCATTTTGTCCAAACTTCCAACAATTCCATCAATACACGCAAACACACACACACACGCACACACACGCGCGCACGTATGTATGCAAATGTGTGTGTGTGTGTATGTGTGTGTGTGTGAGAGCGTGCATATGTATACATAGACATACATGTATGTATGTATTATGTATGTGCATACATACAAACATATACACAGTTCTATAATTCCTCTCATCCACCACCCTGGCATCCTATTTCGTACCCCCACCAAAAGAAAAAAAAGAATGATGTAAGGAAACATTATTCTCAGCAAGACATGACTTCACATCGTAGAATACGGACTAAATATTGTAAGCATTTTGTTCCGTGTTCAGGCAATCCCGCTAATTCACCGCCGCCCAATTTTTCTGTCTTTCTAAACCTTTATTTTAGAGTGAACTTTAATAACGGTTTGAACTTTTGGCACAAAACTACAAAATCATGGAGATTTGATTTTATCGGTTCAGTACTCCATTTGTACTTAATTTATAGACCCCTGGAGGGATGAAAGCAAAGTTGACCTCGGCAGGATTCGAACACCGAACGCATTATTAAAATACAATTTATAAAGTTAAAACCTGTTCAGTAATAGTTAAGGAAGGCATTCGTTATTTTTTAAGTATTTAGTTCACTATTTTACTATTTAAAGTAAAATTTAACCAAATTCGAATTACAATATTTAGTTATAAAATGGCCGAACGTCCTGGAAACGTTTGTGTTTCTCAGAGTGGATTGTTACCTGGTTCGGCATAAATTACAACTTTGCTTTGATACCAAAGGTGGCTCAACAACATTTAAAAATGTTGAGCATCATTCAAAATTCTTCAAGCATGCGTAATCCTTGATTGTAATACCTTTTCATAATGCCAAGATCGAAGAAGTTCTTTTGTTTTTTTTGCAGATGCAAAGTCATTTGATCAAAGATAAACTTGACAATTCCCCGTCTTTGGGAATTAATCTCCTTGTAAAAGAGAATTAATCTCCTTGTGAAATCTAACAGTTGTCATTACCTTATTATCTTTCTCTGTTGAGAAAATCCCAATCTTCAGAGAAATACGAATGAGTACTTAAAACTATGACGGAATGTTAAGTTCTAGAACACAAAGATCATCACAAGGAACTAAAAGTATTTGGTAATCTATTGTGATTGCTTAAAGTACTTGGTTGGTTATTTCCTATAAATTAACCAAGAAAGCTGTTTAAAGATTTTGATTACTAAAAAGGAGGACAATTCATTAAAACGAATAGCAGTAAACTTCCATGGCACCGGTTAAGCGATTTTTCTCATTTAACTTATTTGAGTAACTGGACTGCGGCCATGCTGGGGCACCGTCATTAAAGGGTTTATTTTCAAGTCTGGTTATTTTAAACCGGTGGTGGTGAGACAAACACACACACACACACACACACACACACACACACACACACACGTACGACTGGCATCCACACAGTTTCCGTCTACCAAATTCACTCACAAGGCATTGGGCGACCCGGGTCTATAGTAGAGGACACTTACCCAAGATGTCACTCGATGAGACTGAACTCAAAAGCTTGTGGATGTCAAGCGGGTTTCTTAACCCACACAGCTCGTCACAGATTTTTTTTCCCAACAAAGTTTGTAACGAAATGATTTCCACAAATAAAAATGAAAGAGTACGAATGAAACAATTGTTGCCATTGAATTTATAAACTGAGATCACATTTTCATTCTTTGTAACGGGATTATGATGTTGTTTTGTAGAACGCGAGCTGAGTCGGTTAAAACCAGCAGCTAAGTTACTCTGTCGTCACAAGAATCACCAGTTTCCTTATTTTTAACTGTATCAAATTTTGACAGTTGGAACCGTTATCACAAACTCATTCGCAATTATTATTGGTTTCAAATTTTGGTACAAGGCCAGCAATTTCAAAGGAAAGGTTAAGTCGATTACATCGACCCCAGTGCACAACTGGTACCTATTTTATCGACCTTGAAAGGATGAAAGGCAAAGTCGACCTCGGCGGAATTTGAACTCAGAACGTAAAGACAGACGAAATAGCGCTAAACATTTCGTCCGGCGTGCTGACGCTTCGCCTTTTAGTGGCCTTTCTTGGAAGGCGAGGAACCAACGGCATTGTTAGAGCGCCGGAAAAGAATGTGAAGGTAGCGAATGGAACGATCCTGACCCTGGACTAAAGTCAACCAAGAGCGAGCTGAATCAAGCAGCACCAGAAATAAGGAGTCAAGGAGGAAACTCGACATGCTGAAAATCGCAGCCAAATTCTCCCTAAAATCTAGTTTTAAACATGGAAAGTATACGTTGCATGATGTATACTTATAAAGTGGGAGAGTCACGACTAGAATGCTTTTGCTCATAGGTCTGCATAATACAGTTGACGGGAGGCAAAACAATACCACCATCACCCCACCCCGGCCACCATCTCCCCCGCTACCATCATACCCCCCTCCACCACCACCCCAGTCTAATAAATACTATTTCCTTGAAATCCTTTAGTTCGTCGCGTTTGGCATACCAGACTTTCATTTGCATGAGAGGACATTGTTAACGGTGTTCTTGTTTGTCTTCTTGTTACAAAGCAAGGAATTGGGTCAGAATAAGGTTCGACGCAAGAATTTAGTAGCGATGGCAGACAAATAAATCATCAAAGTTGTCTCGGCTGGAGAAAATCTTTTAATTCACTCTTTATAAACTCCCCACGACCACCACCACCACCACCACCACCACCACCACCACCACCACCACCACCACCACCACCACCACCACCACCACACCACCACCACCACCACCACCACGTTTTCCCTCCAATTCCATTCAGGAATGAATGATCTGGTAGAGTTGGCATTGGTTTACACGAAAATGCGAAAGAGGTAACGTTTTCTAAAACTTTAAAGTCACGCAATTGATTCAAGCATTCGGCATCCCCCAGCGCTACTCGACTCTCAATCAAATATTTACACCGTTCCAGTCTTTCCAATTTGTCGTCTCATTCCATCTTCCAGTGAAAACAAAGAACTTTACCAAATATTCAATGCAAACGTTATTCAACTTATCTACTTCATCAGAGTTGTCACATCTATTATTCATACTCACAGCGAGTTTTTAACGGACCTAAAAACGAATCACCAAAGATCGAGTCTGTGCCATTGTTCAATATATTTCTTATGTATCTATTTTTGTTTATTTTTGTTATTTTATTTATAAATTTCTGCCAAAGACGTGGCAGCAGACGTTGTTTTGTTTTACTTAAGATGGTAAAGTTATTTTATTTGAGTTTTCATAAAACTTTTCCTCATTTTAGAAGACCAGGAGGAAGAGTTTCGACAGGATCCATTGAACTGATGCGGTCAGTGACTACCAGTGGCTATTATTATCTTGTAATGGTAACTAATTACTCTCAGTAGTTATTTCTATAATCTTGTTAAGATGGACCTATCAAATAAGGAGATTTTAAAACTTGTTGAGTGTATTCTCACTGTTTGGGTTACCTTCACATAGCATATCATACGAGAGAGAGAGAGAGAGAGAGAGAGAGAGAGAGAGAGAGAGAGAGAGTTTCATATGTTTATGAGTTTTCAAGATGGTGGTGATCGATTTAACAATAAAAACTCCGTAAGTGGTCTTCTTATCAGTAAGGAATTCAATTGCAACCAAGTTAAGCTTGTATTATGGCGTTAGGTTATTTCAATAACTTTCAACTAACGATCGCTTCGTATATATATATATATATATATATATATATATATATATATATATATATATTATATATATATATATATATATATTATATATATATATATATATATATATATTGTGTGAAATAGAAAGATGAATAATCTTGTTGCAGATTAATCAAAAGTTTAACCGATACCTTGGTAGCAAAAATCACAGCAGAAGACACTTATACTTATCTTGCTTATAAATAACGCTTATAAATAATATCTGCGCCCGGTTACACTACTTATATGAAAATAGCCCTTGGAAATAAGTTCTGGAAAACTTTTAAGAGAAATATGATTAACCATTGCAAGGGGAATTACTCCTGGGAGACGAATGGTGGTATGTCTTGACGACGGGGGGTTTCTTTGACAAGGCAGGTTTAGACGAACACACGCACACATAAAAATTTTTTTCTGCCACCCGACGGATTTTACAGCAGTGACCATTGTGTAGGGCTGTTTACCAACTGACGGCCACGTGATCAAACGCACATACGAACACATAGAACAGTACACACACACATGTTTCTAAGTAGATTTTGTCTCGCCCCATATAATACACCTAATATTCTTTAAATAGTCAGAACTTTAGTCTCGGTCACAAAGAACATCTAAGCACCCCATGCTCCCACCCACCGGAATGACCGCTGCCTGACCCGTTAAAACCTTCAACGCACCCACCACCAGTTTTCAACATACATTGATAAACAGTTTGGCCATGGGCTCTTAGGAGCCTCGTTCGATTTATTTTGCTCCGCCTCTGTTCTGTTTTTGTTTTTTCCAACGGATTTCCCATTTCTTCCTGAAGAGAAAGACACAATATGGTCTCCTTATTCAATCGGAATTTGGTAAATTGTGCCTTTCGAAACACGTGTAGAATGCAATAAAACGATTTCTGTTCAATCTTCGTTTAACTCCATTTCTTCAATTCACTAATATATATATATATATATATATATATATATATATATATATATATGTGTGTGTGTGTGTGTGTGTTGTGTGTGTGTGTGTGTGTGTGTGTGTGTTGTGTGTGTGTGTGTGTGTGTATAGTTAATCCAAACATGAACAAAGAGAAAATACAACAACGTGAGGACGTGGAGCAAGTATAGTGTTATTGGACGCTCAGGAAAGGAAAGAAAGAAGGAGGATCTAACGTTTCGAGCGGAGCTCTTCGTCAGAAACATTGGAAAAGGAAAGATCCAAGGAAGGGAAGACGGAGAAAAAAATCGCCAACGATACACACGCAGTCACATATTGAATCATATATGTGACCGCGTGTATATATATATATATTCTTGGCATGAACATATGAATTCCCGTGTGTAGAACACAAATTTGCAAATATTTTCTGAAAATACAAAAAAAAAGAAGAAAAAGTTACGAGGGGGTTATATGGGGTGCTTAAAGCGGAATTCCGCCCGGAAAAGAGCATAAGTATACAAAGAATACATTATATCAGCCATAGATTTGTTGTAGGGAGGGGAGAGGACAGCACTAAAACCTCTGACCACTATATAACAAATCACAAAATCTATGATGGACACAAAACTGCGAAATATGTACCAACCAAGTGCCGCTGGTGGAGCTCCCGCTTACTTTGCCATCCGTCTTGGATGGTTCCTCTGGCGCATGGGTGAGAGGGTCGAGAGAGCGCTTGTGTCTGATCGCAGTTGCACAGGTATCTAAAACGATTAGTGGAACCACGGTACACGGTATCTAATCGTAGTCACCTCCAGTGACGGTCGTCGTTGGTTTTAGTCAGAGGAGAACGAGTAGCGCTCTTTACATGCCCTCCATGACTAGTGGGAGTAATCCTCGGACGAATGACCTGATCCCAATACTAGCCAATGATAATCTTGTCTTGAACACGGCAGGGCATAATTTGCGGGAAATTTGGGCTACTATTTCTAGCATGTTAGGGTCCACTTAGAGCTGTGCGATGAGCGTTATAATAGATGAGTGTGTGTGCGTGTGGGAGTGTGGATAATGGATGAGGAGTGTTAGAGGGGAATGGGTGAATTAATGATGTGGTGGGCGGAATGGATATTTTATTGAAGCCGTCTAAATTTAAATTCCTCTAAAACTAAAGAAATATTTAGAGAAGGAAAAACTTACAATTTGAAATCGTTAAGTGAGTGTATGAATACATGCCTCGGTGTGTGTGTGTGTGTGTGTGTGTGTGAGCGTGTGTGTGTGTGAGCGTGTGTGTGTGTGTGAGCGTGTGTGTGTGTGTGTGTGTGTGTGTGTGTTGTGTGTGTGTGTGTCTGAGGGTGGTGGTGGTAGCGGTGGCTGCCATTGTGAGTTTTATGAATGTATGTTTTTCTATCTTTGTGTGTGACTGCTGACACCGGCGTCCACAACGGTTATTCCTTTGTAGAAGGAATAAAAGCTTAACTAATTCCAAAAGCTCCTAATGGATCGCAGTTCAAGGAGTGTTTCATCTTTCAAGTTCTTCAATGCAAGTTTAGCAAATTCTCATTAAGGAATTAATGTGTCATTGATATTTCGTTCAATTTTAGAAAAAGAAGTTCTCCATTGCAGTAAGGATAGTTATTTCAATGTTGAAAACCTCTCCACTTCCTGGAAACAATATCAGCCATCTTGTTCTACTGTGGGAGAAGGACTTACTGTATTCAGTTTTAGAAAGTTTCTAGTATTTCTTAAAAACCGTTCAGTTTTGTGTAGATGTGAAAGTAGCGGCAAATTGTAAGGATAATGTAGCAAAGCCAATGGTTCCGAAGTCAATGTCTGATGTACAATGTATTCAGTTGTTGTCGGTCTTGTTATGGAGCTTTTATAAAGGCATTCGACCTTATGAAAATAGCAGCCTATTCTTCATCTAATCACACCTACTATTAAAAAAGGAAAGAAACTAATGCAGTCCTAGAAACCTTTAAAAAGACGGGATGTCCTCATTTGGAATGTCTTTGTAGATTTCATAGAACTGTTCGGTCATGGTTAACTTGGAGTCAAACAGCCACAACACACCTGTTATGTGTGTGCGTGTGTGTGTGTGTATGTGTGTGTGTGTGTGTCTGTGTGTGTGTGTGTATGTGTGTATGTGTGTGTGTGTGTGTGTGTGTGTGTGTGTATGTGTGTGTATGTGTGCGCGCGCGTGCGCATTAACTACCAGTTGATTGTCTTCACAACTGCTTCAGTAAATTGCTAAACATTCGATTCGCCATCAGATTTGTACGCAGCAAAAGCGGTCAACTGTCGGAGAGTTTGTATAGCGGGGTGGAAGAGTAATCGTTTTGAGTTCAAATCACGCCAAGGTCAAATTTGCTTTCACCCTTTCGAGGTCGCTAAATAAAGCACGAGTGTTGTACCGGGGTGGATATTTTTTCTTTTTCTATTTTTTCCCCTTGTATCTCTCTTTCAGGAAGAAATCGTCTGTAGTTGAGCCTGAAGAGGAATGGGCACAATCAGGTCTAACAGCGCCAGACGCACCATATGTCACAACGGCGTCCCTTCCACGCCACCAGCAGTCGAGGGCATGGCGAAATAAGGCAAGGTAAGGCAAGATAAGATAAGGTGAGACAACTTGAGCTCACCAAACGACATTACAATTTCATAGGCCAGGGGTGGAGAAACCCTCGCGAGCCTGTTTTATTGTGCCCGCAAGGCTGATATAACTCATATGTACAAAATACAGTAAATTCTTCAATCAAAATTTATTCAATATTCGTATAACTATTTGCGACAGAGTTCGCGTTTTCACTGCGACTTAAAATGGTCAGAAATCGTCCGGTAATTGCCATTTGAATGGAAATTTTGTTTTCACTATAAAACACATGTTGCTAAGATTACACCACCCCCTTGAGTGGAGGCACATGGCCTAGTGGTTAGAGCAGCGGACTCGGGATCGCGGGTTCGAATCTCAGACCGGGCGATGTGCGTATTTATGAGCGAAACACCTAAGCTCCACGCAGCTCCGGCAGAAGGTAATGGCGAACTTCTGCTGACTCTTTCGCCACAACTTTCTCTCACTCTTTCCTCCTGCATCTTCCAGCTCACCTGCGACGGACCGGCGTCCCGTCCAGGTGGGGAACCTATACGCAAAGGAAACCGGGAAACCAGCCCTTATGAGCCAGGCGTGGCTCGAGAAGGAACAAACAAGAACCCCCCCCTTGAGATCCATCTACACTTTAGCGGAAAAATACGGAATATCTCATAAGTAATATAAACGTCTTAAATTCAGTGGCGGCGTTAATGAAGATGTTGCGTGTTGGTTTAATGTCTTAAACCTATCTTTATTAATGTATATCAAATTATACATAGATATATACAAGATTTGCACAGATATAAGAGTTAGGACCTCTGATCCGCCCGCGGACCTTTAGGAAATTTTTGCCCGCCGCACTAAAAAGTCTCCCGACCTCTGTCATAGGTGAATGCAATTACATTGCTCTTAAGCTGTCGTCCTTCATGTAAGATGACAAAAGAGCCTTTTTAAATAACTCAACCTACTAGAAATAGCAGCCGTTGTCTGCTCAATCAAAGTTAACCTGATATACAACAACAGCAACAACAAGCTACTAATGGTCTTCCCAAATATTTCTGTAAATATAACTCACAAAGCAACAATCCCAGACTTTCAAACCATTTGCTGTTTGAATGTTTTGCAGAGATTTAAGTCTGAAACAGTAACAATGATATCGCATCAACAATTTAGTGTGGCACCATTTTAAAATTGCAAATCGCTAAAGTTTTGATTCAAACATTTGCAGTAAAACTTTTTGTGCTTCTTTACCAAGATTTGAAATTCTAGTAGCACTAGTCATTCTATAAAGATATACAAATTATATTCTGCTCCATCAGCGCCATTCTACGTTTTGTTGCCAGACTTGGTAAATTATTCTTGTAATTTGATTGATGAACGTTTATATTGAGTTGTCTGAATCAAATATTCTCTAAATAAGTGGCACCGTTATTTACGGTGGAGACATGTGACCAGGTTAAATTTCCCGATCTTCTTTACCTTTTCTGTAATCAAATTACTTTTTCCATTTGTTCTGATATAAATTTACGATTCGATTTTTGTATTTTGTTTTAAGTTAGAAAAACAAAGACGCAAAACAGAAACAGTGAAAAGTGGTAAAACTGGTCTTTCAGACAATCTGTAGAAAACTTCGGCATACATAGAATGAAAAACAAATAATGATGCTAGATGTCAATGTTTCCAATACGTAGAGGAAGAAATATTTTTCAAAATATTTCTTAAATTCCTTCTCTCTGTTTTTCTTTCACCTTGTACGTCTGTCTTCCTCTGCGTGTCTCACTCAATTTGTCTCGTTTTCCGCCTTTCTTCTCTATGTCTCTGCCTGCTTCTTTCTGATTGTCTTTGACTCTGTCTCATTTTCTCTCCCCTCTCCTCACCTCTCCCTCAGCCTGCCTCTTTTAGTGGATATTCGTATTTGTTTGGCAATAAAAGAATTGTAGCTACAAACATTCAGCTTCTTAACGTCATCCTGTCAACATACAAATATGCTGATCTCTGAGATTATTATTATTTTTTTTTAGAAAAGTTTTGATCTGATTAGCATTGTAATTCTTTCGCAAGTCTTATGACCCATTCATAAATACTAAAAGATAAGCCATTAGTGTTTAGGAACGGTCTGGTTCTAAGTTCTATGTCTGCTGTGTGACAGAAAAACGTCATATCATTCTGATCTTAAATAAAAGAAACGTACTTATTTCAGTATGTTGTCAGATACTCAAATTCATCCTGATGAATGATAGTTACGAACATCAACTCTTTTGATACTAACCCACCTGAGACCGTCCCTGGTCCTATGATACAAGCTTTCTGCATTACAATGATCTCAATTAAAAGATTCATCAAAATTTCATGTTAATTTATGTTCCAACACCAACTTAACAACAATAAGGTTATTTAAAATAAAATTCTTCATATTTAATTGAAACAAAAGGCAGTGTATTTCAATACAAATATGGTGACAAAACTATTAAAGAGTACATAACTTTCTGAAAGCGTTCATGGTCCCGGGTTAAACGGTTTAGCCATTATCAGTCAATTTGATATGCACAGCTCACCAAAAGACCGATTGAGCGATACTCTTATAAACGGTTGATCCCTATTGAGATCAATTGAGATCTATGCTAGATTTCGACTCCAATGTAGTTCTAGGACAGCTCTGTTGTTATAAACTCAAATATTCCAGAACACATCCAAAAGATGACCATCCCACTGATTTTATATTCATTAACAAGCTGCAACACTGGGTCATAGACACAGCGCTTTCTCTCTGATTCTTCTACGGATACTACAATGTCTCGACACATATGCGCTCACTAGCTACATA
>NW_021829853.1:32500-52500 GCF_006345805.1 Octopus sinensis | reverse complement strand
AGGGCTGCAAGCACTTCTTATAAAACATTAACAACTACGCAGACTATGTACCATGTGGAAACCATTCACTCAAACTTGTTTGGTAAAAGGCAGTGTTTATTGTACCTGAAGTTGTTGACTATTTTGGCATCTTGCAGCATCTGTAGGTTTTCTTTTCTGAATCTCCTCGAAGATGGGGGGTTTTGAACACACAGGGCAATCTAGCCTTTTCTCTAAAGAGCTTAAGTGTAACTAGATGATCTTCACACTGTGAAGCAGTCCAAGCAATTAAAAATGGACATAGGGATATTTTACAAACTCTCAAACATGTTTGAAGACTCAGAAAGAACCCTGAATGTAAGCAAAATGCAAAGAATTTTTTATACCACAAATTGGTAAAAGTGGTATATGCTGTTTTAACAGTTGTTTGGGAAGGAGTTACGGAGTGTTTTAACAAAGCAAGTAAGAAACTCCAAACCCCTGGTTTTAATGTATTTGAAGGTTACCTTCTGTTAGCATCTTTGCTTTCATTTGTTAAAGAACTACGAGAAAATTCAGCCGACAGGATTGCACGTTGTGAATCAGTAGCAAAAGGTTTATGTGAATATATCTTCTCAAATTATTTTGATGTTTCCAAACGCATTGTTACAAAGAAATTTGCAGATGGAACAAGTGATAGGGCTTCTATAAAAGGGGCTGACAAATTTAGGATAGAAATTCTAAATCAAGTCTATGAATGCTTGATAATCCAGTTAAGCAAGAGGATGGACCCATATGAGCAGATTGCAAAAAGGTTCAAGTTTCTCTCAGAATTGATGAACAATTCAGAACTTGATGAGGACAGTATCGAACTTATAATATCGGATTACAAAGATGATATTCACCACAAATTAATAAATGAGTTATCAGTTCAAAGAGTATCTACACCACAGGAAATCCCAGAACACAGAAGAAAACACACCATCAAAAATGCAATGCACAGAGTAACAGTTATTGAAGTATCCCCTAATATTTTTTCTACTCTAGTCACAAGGCCCGAAATTTTTGGGGAGGAGACCAGTCGATTAGATCGACCCAAGTACGCAACTGGTACATAATTTATTGACCCCAAAACGATGAAAGGCAAAGTCGACTTTGGCGGAATTTGAACTCAGAAAGTAAAGATATCGGTGATTACCCACACTTCGTTTCTGGTGGAAAGAAGGCTCACTTTCAGACTCATTTTTAAGGACTCCATATCACAACTCCACCATTTGGGCTATCAGATCCTCAAACTAGAGTTCCTTCCAAGGGCGCAAAAATTCTGTGACCCTTGGATGTTACCCTTCAGTTGCTGGGGCCCCCATAACATTTTAAGCTTCAGAGCGCCAATATTGTAGATCCACTATTGCCCAAGGCTATAGTGGAAGACACTTGCCCAAGGTGCCACACAGTGGGATTGAACCCAGAACTATGTAATTGGTAAGCAAGCTACTTACCACACAGTCACTCCTGTGCCTGTATATTTATATATTTGAATTTTTTGATTATATAATACATAAAATATATCTCAGGAATTCAGAAACCGGCAGAAATGGTAAGAAGAACAGTAAAGTTAATTACCACGACGTTACGATGGAAATATGCAATAGGTCCTGGATTACCAATTTGTGCAATAAGATTGATGAATTCAGTTTGGTATGATATAACGAACATGGAATGAGAACGCAAGGTATTTTGAAGGAAATGATTATACCAAAAGAGTTTTGGAGCTAAAAGATTAAGAAATTTCACCGTATTCGGAACTTAGGTAACAATAATTTTCAAAGAATAAGAAACAATTTTGATTGAAAACTAGAAGGTAAATTAAGATGTTAGGAATAATAAAGTGAGTGCTTAGATATGCGTGAAATTATAAAATTATAGAATTCGCTAAGGAGCGTCTTTACGGTCGAAGAGAGACTGTGTGTGGGTCAAGGTGAAAAAGAATGTTCTTGGATGGTTAATATATGTTTTGTCTCGACGCTTCTCATTGGTTGATTACTGCTACTTCCACTGTATTCAGGTTAGTCCGGCCTCTTTTGGCCGCAGCACATCCAGGAGATAAACAATCAGAAAAAAAAAACTTTTCCGGTGAGTAATGTTAATTTCTTGCCCTCTTTTTAGGAATATGAATTTACTAGGAAGAGAAGATTCCGAATCCCTTCGCTCTTGCCCCTTTTAGTCGCCTCTCAAGCCAGGCAGGAGACTGGTGGTAGAGTTTGGAAGAGTGTGTGAGAGGAGGAAACTGAAAGTGAATGTAGCTAAGAGTAAGGTGATGAGATGGAATGGCTGGTAGGATGGATGTGAGTATAAATGGTGAAATGTTAGAGGAGGTGAGTGTTTTTTATGTATCTGGGATCACACATAACGGTAGAGGGGGGGGGATGGGTGAGGAGGTGGGATATAAAGTGAGGGAGGGGAGTAAGAAACTTGGAGTTGTGAAAGGTATTCTGAGGGATAAAAGATTGAGTATGAAAGCGAAAGGAGGTGTGTATCAGGGCGTGATTGTGCCGACAATGTTATATGGTGCAGAGACGTTTGAGATAAGATGTTTGAAGGCTATGGGTGGTGTGACACGGATGGATAGACTGTGGAATGAGGAGGTGCAAAGACGAGTAGGAATGAGAGAAAAACTAACAACCAAATTGGATAGACGAATGTTGAGGTGGTTTGGCAACATGGAGAGGATGGATGAGGAGTGGATGGTGAAGGAGGGTGATGAAGGCAGAAGTGTTAGGCAGCAGAACCAGAGGCAAACCTCGGTTTATGTGGATGGATGGAGTGAGGAAAGCTTTGGTGGTTAGAGGTGTTGCAGTGAGAGAGGCAAGAGAGATTATAAATGATAGGAAAAATTAGAGAGTGTTTGTGGATGGATGAGTGAATTTGATGTTGCTCAAAGGAGTACAGAACTAATATGATGCGGTAGGGGTAAGCCAGCATATGTTGTCGGGCACCGCTGCTGACATTGGGGGTTGCGTTCTATGCCTTGACCGGAGCATAGAACTGGGCTCACCTTTTTGAGCTGGGAAAATGAATGGAATGTCAGGTGTGTGTCTTGTTGTGGCTACCCCCCCCTAAAAATGGGGAATAGACCTTGGTATGTACAATAGAAATGTTAGTTCGGTTATGGGTATTAAGTTATTTATTTGGTAATTCGATTTCACGTTATTTGTTATTAAGGATATTCGAGTTGGGTGAGTTCACTTTTGGTTGTGATTCGATCACTAATCACCTCTGATTTTGAATGTGTGTGTATCTGGACATTAAATGTTTACGAATGGTCAGTATATATTATTGTTTGGACATAACTAGTTGCTTCTCAATATCTTCCACATATACGGCAATGTATGGAGAGCATCTAAGTTGATTAGTTTAATTTATGTTATTTGTATTTATTTTTTTTAGCATATTCTATATAAGTGTTATTCATGGTTGATTGAACAAGGAAATCATTGATATTTTTGAAACTGAATTTCGTTACAGTGCAATCGGATTATGGGTGGTTAAGTTGGAAATGATAACCAAGGAGTAAACTATTCGGTTTTTTATATTTCCAGGTAGTGTTAGATTATCTGTTCCTTAAGCTGTTGGTTGCATTTCTAACATTGAGACGGCAGTGGACTTCCATACCGGCCGAAGAATAGCGAAGGCTTGCCAAGCCTTCTTGCTTCTTGCCGTGATGTCCTCGTCTGATCCACCTGATTTGCTGATCTTGCTGCCAAGATAGACAAACTCACTAACATCCTCCACAGGTTCCCCCTCGATTGTGATTGGCTCTTCCTGCTTGTTGTTGATACGCAGCACTTTTGGCTTTTCCCGGCTGATCCTCAAGCCCACTCGCCGTGAAGTTTCTGTCAGGTGGTCTACCTTATCTTGTATGTCTTGCAGGCGATTTGACAGTAGCGCGAGATCATCTGAGATCCACTGCCATCTCAACTCGAACTAAACTCCGCTTATTTAGTTCAAACGTAAAATCTGTGCTTTTGTATGGCTCTAAAACATGGAGAGCCACCTCCAACAGCTACAAGAAGATCCAGACCTTCATCAACAAATGTATCTGGCAGATCCTCCATCTGAAGTGGTTCGACAGAGTCTCAAACACCGACCTGTGGGAAAGGGCCAAACAAGAACCCATACATGTTCAGATTAGATGAAGGAAATGGAGATGGATCGGACAGACACTGCGGAAAGAACCCTCAAATGTGACACAACAAGCACTTGACTGGAACCCGCAGGGGAAAAGGAAGCGAGGACGCTCGAAGCAGACATGGAAGCGGAGCATTTTGGACGATATGGGAAGCAGCCAAGAAACATGCCAATGACCGCAAAAAGTGGAAAACAACTGTTGGGGCCTTATGCTCCACAAGGAGCAAAAAGGATTAAGAAGAAGAAGATTTTTAACATTATCTGATTGACTCCCGTATGTTTGTAGGTTTAGATGTTTATATGTTTATAAGCTTTCATGTTGGAGTCTGATATTAATTTGTGGTTTATCCGATGACTTATTTTAGGTTCTGAATTTAGGCCTTTGATTCCACAATCAACTTTGCTTCTGGTTTCAGCGACCAGCAATAAATGCCTATTTCAACTCTCATCAGGAAATTCTATACCACATTTTGATCTTAAATTTCTGACAAATATATGTTTATAATAAAATACTTATCCTTTTTCATAATCTTCATCATGGCGTCATGTTGAGTATTCGCCATTGTCGTATTTTGTCGTACTGATTCGACTTTCACATTTCCTTTTCGAAATATAAACGTTGTTTCCTGTTACTTAACCTCATCATAGTTATTTTTATAAAAAAATAATATTCAAGTCTACCAATACAGTCACGATCTGCTCACGCTAGGCTAATGATATTTCGTGATGTCAGTGTAAAGTTTATGATTGGTAAATTTCATTGAATCTTAAGACGCTGATCAAACTGGAAATATTTAACGTAGGTCTCTGAGAAGACATTACTGATTTCTAATATAGAACTGGAAACCAAATTATAGACTAACGTCTGTAAATTGGAGTTTATTTTTTATAATGTCAGTGAATTTGGAAACTAAAGGAAAATTGAAATTGTGATTATAGTAAAGGAAACGACCTCTCAGACGAAAACAAATAATCGCAGAAAGAAATAATAAATTTTTTTACAAAATAGTTATACGAGGTGTGTTCTCTTTCTAAACTCTCCGTCTACGTGGATGTACGCAATATGCAAAATCCACCAGAAATAGTCATCAGATAGCAAATACTAACAAGAACTAATGGAGAACACTTTCATAAAAAAAAAACTAGGTTTTTATTAAATAAAAAACATCAAAAGCTTCTATAATCGAATCAAATGTTCAAAACATGATCGTTATATTACCAAACAGATTTGCAGCCTTGGGGCTGATTAACAAGCTTTTAGATATAAATTTATTCTATTTTGTCTGGGGAGAGCCATTCTCTTTTAGTGCCTTATAATTTAACACACTCACCGGTAAAATTTCCACTTATTTTTTATTTTTATTTTCCTTAAATTTTCGTTGCGTCTTGCAACCTTTTCATTATAAGGCACAAAAAGAAAATGACCCACCCCAGACACAACAGAATATGCTTCAACACACGAACTCATTTAAAGAATCTTGCAAACCAAATCCCAAAACAAGATATAAATTTAGTTAATTCGCTAATGATTGAAACTCACAATTTTTTTTTATTTTCGAGAAGAAATTAGGAAAATGGGAATCTTCAGGAAATTTAAGACCAGACCATAAACTATCTGCTAACATCTGGACATGAAGAACACTGGAAATGCAAATTGAAACTGAAAAACATATTCCAAGAATATCCAGATTATTTGTTTAAAGTTTCACGAGAATTATTTGCAATTTAAAACACACATTTGTGTCGATTGGTGTCTACATTCACATGAAATGTTGCCGTGTCTGACCAAATTATGCGATGAATTGTGAAAATTCATCCCGAGAGACCACCTTTTTCTTGCAGGATTGATCAACACGATCCAAATTGTCTTCGATGGGGGTACAAATCGAACAAGATGCTGGTTGATATTTCATTGAAATGAACTATGCATAAAGAATGTTTCATGTTGAAATAATATTTACCAGCTCGCTGGACCTTCTCTTCTGCCCTGACTGGAATAAGGTGTAGCGTTAAGTGAACTCATTCTCTCTAAACTCGTTGAAATGCTCTAAGGCGGTGAGCTGGCAGAATCGTTAGCGCGCCGGACGAAATACTCTGCCGTTACGTTCTGAGTTCAAATTCCGCCGAGGTCGACTTTGCCTTTCATCCTTTCAGGGTCGATAAATTAAGTAGCAGTTGCGCACTGGGGTCGATGTAATCGACTTAATCCGTCTGTCTGTCCTTGTTTGTTCCCTCTGTGTTTAGCCCCTTGAGGGTAGTAAAGAAATAGGTATTTCGTCTGCCGTTACATTCTGAGTTGAAATTCCGCTGAGGTCGACTTTGCCTTTCATCCTGTCGGGGTCTATTAAATAAGTACCAGTTACGCAGAAATAAGAAATGATAGCACGCCTGGCGAAATGCTTAGCGGTATTTCGTCTGCTGCTACGTTCTGAGTTCAAATTCCGCCGAGGTCGACTTTGCCTTTCATCCTTTCAGGGTCGATTAAATAAGTGCCAGTTACGTAGTGGAGTCGATGTAATCCACTTAATCCGTTTGTCTGTCCTTGTTTGTCCTCTTGTGGGTAGTAAAGAAATAGGTATTTCGTCTGTCTTTGCGTTATGGGTTCAAATTCCGCCGAGGTCAACTTTGCCTTTCATCCTGTCGGGGTCGATAAATTAAGTACCAGTCGATCTAATCGACTGGTCCCCTCACCTAAAATTTCGGGCCTTGTGCCTAGAGTAGAAAAGAATATCAAATGCTGTCTGAGTTGAAGGAATACTTCTGAAATTCTTCATCAGTTGTCACTGAATTGAAATGAGATAATGAAGTAAAGAGACTTGCTTCATTAGTTCCACTCTTTCTTCACTTCAATAACGTAATTAATTCATAGATCTAGAAAGAAATTAAGCTATAATTTATATTGTATGATTTGAGAGTAATTTCCATCGATTATTACAATCAGCCACTACTTAACAAAATTATCGTATGACAATTAACGATAGACACCTTACTTAACTGCGATAATTAGTTTAAAACACAAAGTTAGGTTTATAAGGAAAAAGAAAGTAGGAGAGTTTGATGTTCAAGATGTTGTTATATTTAAGCCCGGGTTACTCTTCATTGAGCAAATCTATGAGCATAGGGATTCTAGCCGTGACCACCCTATATTATGGGTATCTGAAACTACGATTATTTAACGATCTCTTTCCTTTCTTTAACATAGTTGAATGCTGTTATTTCTAGCAGATCGACTGGCCGCTTACAAGTTCCCTCTGTGTTCAGTTTCTTTACGCCAACATGAGTGATAACAGTAAAAGGTTCGCCAGAAACTTGTCAAATAAAGCTTACCCTTATCTAAAGGGCATTGAGTTGAAAAAATAGTTGAAATGCTAAAGAGATGAACTTCTGGTGTGTAGAGTTAATTCACAATCTAATCTACTTAATATTATCCATAGTTTAGCTCAAACGGGCAAGTTTAGGACGTGGGTAATTAGTAAATTTTGGGAATAAGCGTGATTAAGGATTATAATCTTATTCTCATTGTTCTTGTCAATTCTCAGACCAAGCGTAAGACAAAGAGACAAAACAAACTTCTGTCCAGGCGCTGTATGAACATTTAATGTGGTTTTAGAGTCAAGTTTTGGCTGCTATATCTAGTATGGTGGCATCTTTTAGATACCCTTAATTATAATCTTATATATGTATATATATGTATGCACACCACACACACACACACACACACACACACACACCACACACACACACACATCTGTATATTTAATGCACAATAAATGGATTTATATAATCCACAGAAAAGGTCCTTTAGTGAACTCGGCTACATACTCCTTATTTTAAACTAATACGTATATATATATATATATGTTTTATTTATATTTCCTGAGCGCCATACTAATACAATTGTTCGTTTGTTTTCCACCTGCCTTCGTCTTTTGTTTATTTTCATAAAGCTTCCCGTTATATATATATATATATATATATATATATGTATGTATGTATGTGTGTGTGTGTGTGTGTGTGTGTGTGTTTATGGTTTCTTGTGTGCTAAGGATGCTGCCGTTCTCTATTGCCGGATGCAAGAATGACAGATATCTCATTAGGCGGCGAAGCAGGTCTGTAGGTATTTTGATCCCCGTCGCCGCAACACCAGAGCTGCCTGGCGCCACCTACCGATGAAGGCGACAAAAGGCCTTTGCAACATAAAGGGGTTTTGTTGAACCAGATGCTATGGCTGAGCCAAATTCTTCTATAACCTTCAACGTTCCTTCTCACTGCTCCACCCGTCGTCTCGCCTGAGCCAGATCGAATGCTTCGCTTTCTCACCAGATCCTAACAGTTTTCTGCAGCATCTTTTCTCTCTTTCGTAACTTGTTCAAGATTCCTAATCGAACGATCCCTGGTTCCGACAAATCCTCCAGCACCGATCTTTCTACTGATCTGGTTTCATCACCTGAAGAGACATCGATTCCTGCATTCGGAGACAGGGTACAGCAGCGTCTTCAGATCACAAGTGTTTACCTTAAATGGTTAAAAAAATACTGGCTTCAGGAAAGAGTAACGTTCTAAAGAAAGAAAGTGATATGTTTAAAATGGTGTGAATCATAGTCACATGACATGCAGAACTAGACTGGCTCTTGAAACTTAATTTTGGATAAGAAATGAATTCAACAAGTCACGCAATATACAAAACAGATGAAACCTTTAAGCCTTGAAAATTTCAACAAAATGGAAACCACTTGTAATTGTCAGAGCTGTATCCAATTTCAGGTGAATCCACACTTGATAAAGAGACACAGAGTCATACCTTTGCAAACCGACTCTTTCACAATTTTCGTATGCTTGCTTAGTGAAAATTCTTGTTCTGCATATTTCAAGCAATGTTTTCTTTCAGATGCCTTATGGCCTATAACAATTTCGGTTTTATTTTGACGAACACAAAATAAACTTTACGAATATTTTCTTTTACAGAATTCTCTCCTCTTCGGTCACGTTTGCTGTTTTTCGTAAGCACTGACATTGTTGCTGCTTGTTGCACATTTCCTCCATTTTAAATGATTAGAATTTTTGTTCTGCCACACATATTTTATTCCGGAATGCTTTACTCTTCTTTAACATATTTCGTTTTATCGAGAAGAAAAATTTGATATTTATATATTGCTTTTTTTTTTTCTTATTCTGCGAGGGATTGATTCACACTATTTCTTAATGCCTACTTCTTCGATAACACCAGGATTGATTAGATATCGGAAACGTTCAGAAATCAACAGATTACCATCTAGTAACCAGGTAGGAATTCTCTTTTATGGGAGAAATAAAAATATTACAGTAGAAAAAAAAAAACTAGTACAAAACTAGTAAAACTAGAAAAAAACTAGAAAAAATATAGTAAAACTAGAAAACAAACTAGAAAAAAAAACAAGTAAAAACACAGTAAAAACATAGTAAAAACTTTAACTGCATGTATGATTGAGTTTGGGCTTATGCAACGCACGGTGGCAGAAGAATTCCAGAGACTAATTAACCTGAGTACAACATTAACAATTTTGGTTTTAAACGTACAGGTAATCTCTAATGACCCGTTTCTTGATAGCACACACACATATACATACATAGAGACGTACACAACTACACACATACGCACACACGTGCCTAGAAATACACGCCGGTACGCGCATATACACGTAATGCTCCGGTACTTAGACTCTTCTAGTTACAGTTCTTTAATTAATTTCAGTTCCGTGCTGCTGTGGAGATCGGACCATTTTCCAGCGGTTCTTGTTGGGATATTATTTCTTTTTCTGTGAGTAAAGATCTCTCGCTCATCGCTCAACTTTTGCCCATTGGAGGGGGGGGGGGAGAGACGACATAGTGTTCTACAACTCTTTTTACGGCGTCACGTAGAGAGAGTGGGGAGAGGGAGAGAGAGAGACAGATAAATAGACAGACAAAGGGAGAAAGAGCGACAGACAGACAGACAGAAGGAGAGAGAGAGAGAGAGACATATAGACAGACTGACAGAGGGTGAGAAAGACAGAGAGACAGATAGAGGGAGAGAGAGAGGAGGGGGAGAGGGAGAAAGAGACAGATAGACAGAGAGACAAAGGGAGAGAGAGAGCGACAGACAGACAGACAGACAGACAGACAACAGACAGAAGGAGAGACAGACAGACAGACAAATAGACAGACTGACAGAGGGAGAGAGAGAGGGAGAGAGACAGAGAGACAAAGAGACAGACAGAGGGAGAAAGAGAGATAGACGAGAGAAACAGATAGACAGGCAGAGGGAGAGAGAGACAGAGAGACGAGAGAGACAGATAGACAGGCAGAGGGAGAGAGAGAGACAGAGAGACGAGAGAGACAGAGAGACGAGAGAGACAGATAGACAGGCAGAGAGAGATAGAGAGACAGGCAGACAGACAGAGGAAGAGAGAGAGAGACAGACAGACAGAGGAAGAGAGAGAGAGACAGACAGACAGAGGGAGAGAGAGAGAGAGAGAGAGACAAATAGACAGACAGACAGATCGGGAGGGAGAGAGAGAGAGAGAGAATCAACTATTTTATTGACTCCGGGAAGAGGAAAAGCAAAGTTGCTCTCGGTAGTGTTTGAACTGAGAATGTCAAGAACTGAAACAAATATCACGAGGCGTTCTGTCTGGCATTAAAACCACTCGGCCAATTCGCCAGCCAGCATCCCTTACCGTGCCGATTCTCTTCCAGGCATTTTGCACATCCACACAGGTTCGTAGGTAGACGCATCCACTCTCCTTTTGCTTTTATGTCGGCGTCGAACACACATTTATACACACACACACACACCACACACTCATCCAGCTACGGCTATCTGTAAACATAGCCAAACTCAACACTCACACATATATGCATAGGTAGACTTAGATACACATATCCGCAATTAAACGATGTACGAAATATAATTTGGTGTCGTTGATTCATTGAATTTGAAGCTATTTGAAACATGAGGTGTCATTAAATCTAACAAATCTGGCGGAAGATTTATGCGGTTCTCGTTAACACTTGTCCTTTTGCCTCTCGCTTTGGATAACCTGAACAATATCCACGTGCCACAGCAGAGTGAATACATACACACACACATACATACATGCATACATACATACATACATACATGCATACATACATATATACATAATACATACACACATATATACATGCATATATATATATATATATATATATATATACATACATGGGTACTTATACATACATGCATATATATACATACACACACACACACACACACACATATATATATATATATATTATATATATAATATATATATACCATACAGCATACACACATACACATACATATATATGCATACATATATATATATATGTATATATATATATATATATATATAATATATATATATATATAATATATATATATATATATATATAATATATATATGTATATATATGTATATATATGTATATATATATATATACATACATATACATACATATACATACGTACATATTTGCATGCATACGCACATACATACATACATACATGCATACATACATACATGCATACATATATACGTACATTCATATACATATATTTACATGCATGCAACCATACTTACGTGCATGAATGCCTACATACGTGCACACGCGCGCGCACACACACACATAAATACACACACAAAACACACATATTTGCACGCGCGTTGTGCAGGAAAGATAAATATGTTTGTGTGTGTTTGTGTGTATACAATATTTACTTTCGACAACTGGTTCTCTTTTACTTTTTCTGTTTTGTTGGAACAAATCGGAGAGAAAAAAAAACAAAACGGTAATAACAAAAGGGATCAAAGCTCAACTTGCATTCATATTGTTAAGAATCCATCATACAGACACTTGCCAGAGTAAATAGAAAAAAATCGAAAATACTGAAGTGTTACGTCACAATCACTAAGGACAATATATATATATAACGTAAAACCAAGTATTTTTTCGAGTTAGAAATACACAGTTATTCCAACTTAAATAATAAAAGAAAAAGAACACAATACTCATCCGAGAGCGACAACAAACATTTTCAGCAACAAATCATAATTTCCAATTTTAAAAAATATTTTCCACTTTTACCAGAATGTTTAAGTAAGATGGTTGATTGAATAATATATTTTTCTCTCTGGTCATGGCTCAAAAAATTAAACCCATTCTGTGTGTTTCGTTGTATTTCTTGAGAAGGTCTCTGAGGGAAAACATTGTGACTGGGTTAGAATGGATTGAAAACCTTAGATATGAAAAAAAAGTCTCTGAGCCGTTAATGCTCTGAGAGCATTCCACAATCCCTAATTTCCTTTGCTTTTTCTAAACTTAAGTGCCTTTAGCTTAGGGACCAATATTTAATAAATATACATATCATAAACATTAAAAAAATGTTTTATTTATAAAGGTAAATATTTTTTTATAGATAATATTTATGTTGACATGATAAGGCGGCGAGCTGGCAGAAAGGTTAGCGCGCTGGGCGAAATACTTAGCGGTATTTCGTCTGCCGTTATGTTCTGAGTTCAAATTCCACCGAGGTCGACTTTGCCTTTCATCTTTTCGGGGTCGATTAAATAAGTACCAGTTACGCACCGGGGTCGATATAATCGACTTAATCCGTTTGTCTGTCCTTGTTTGTCCTCTCTGTGTTTAGCCTCTTGTGGGTAGTATAGAAATAGGTATTTCGTCCGTCTTTACGTTCTGAGTTCAAATTCCGCTGCAGTCGACTTTACTTTTCATTCTTTCGGGATCGGTAAAATAAGTACCAGTCGAGCGCTGGGGTTGATATAATCGACTCGTCTCCTTTCCCGAACTCGCTGGGTTTCTGCCAAAATTAGAAACCAGTATTTATATTAACATTTCGTTTCGATCAGTTGGAAGTACGATCGTCATCAGGTGTTTAGTTCCATGGTTTGACTCGATTTGAAATTTTTCATCTCTAATGATAAAGATCAATAGTCTGCAAAAAAAAATGATAATTTATTAATATTTAATCATCTCTGTTGTTGTAATTGAGAATTTAGAGAACCGAGGTTAGTCGAGAAGTCACCGGCTCGTTTCCTAACACCACAAACAACCCAGTTTCCAGTCTGTATAATTGCAAACACTTACCTTAAGACAATGTTTCTCATAATAGCTTCCAAAAGTATATTTTAATACTTGGTTGGCATCTTTTTTGTCTCGGGAGACAATGGAGTTGCGCATAAAGTAGTCTAGTCTGGCTTTTACATTTCATGTCCTGATACATTTCCTGCTGTGGCTGTGTAGTCCTATCCTGGACAAACACTCCCTCTGGCAGGTACCGCAAATGTAGCCAAGACTGTTCCTGGCTGGTTGTAATGCCATAGTTTCTTGTTGACGTATTTTCTTGTCTTTCCATTTCTCCTCTCTCTCTCTGTCACTCCTTTGTATTCCCTCTAATAAAAAAAAAATCGCATTCACCATTTTCAAAATAAGTTATGTTTTTTTTTTTAATGAATAAATTTTCTCTCTAGAATAAATTTTGTTTCATTTAATGGCTTTTAAAATGAGAGTGACAGAATTGTGCGTAAATATTGATATGGATTCTGCGAGTTTGAGAAAATAGTGGAAGGATTCCTCGACAAAATAAGCTGAGGAACCGTTAGGTTATGATCAATTGATCTGTAAATAGATATTACAAGGTATCAGCTGTGGGGGAATATAAAAATTGGCAAATGGGTCGATAGCTGGCAGTGTTGGATTCACTAAATTGTGATTTTTGTGGGTCTGAATGCTCCAATAATAAGCAGGAATACGGGTCTTTATGATGATGATGATGAGGAGGAGGAGGAGGACGATGGTATTGGAGGTGGCGATCGTAACGATGATGGATCGTGATGGTGGTGATGATGATGATGATGGTGGTGGTGGTAGTGATGGTGGTGGTAGTGATGATGATGATGATGATGATGATGATGATGGTGGTGGTGGTAGTGATGGTGGTGGTAATGATGATGGTGATGATGATGATGGTGGTGGTGGTGGTGGTGGTGATGATGGTGATGATGATTGTAATGATGAGGACGATGGTAGTGGTGGTGACGATGATGGATGATGGATGATGGATGATGATGATGATGATGATGATGATGATGAGGATGATGATCGTAATGATGAGGACGATGATAGTGGTGGTGACGATGATGATGATGATGGTAATGAAGACGATGATGACATCGACGACAGCGTAAATTCCCTTCCCCTATCCCACTAAATGCCCTTCAGAAAAGTTATAGTCTCTCTTCCTAGAGTTATTTCCTATTATTTTTACTTTCGGCAACCATCAGATCATCCGTGAATGTCACGCATCAGATGAAAATCTATCATTTGTATCGATGCAGCTTACCATTAGAGCCAGGCTCTCGTTCTGATTACAGGTTGTGTATCAAGGCTGGTGTGTGCAACAGTCCATTAAAACTCTATCTCTCACCCCATCGAAACTAAGAAATCATTAAAATAACGATTTTTTAAATGAGGACGAAACCAACAATTTGTAAATGGTCGACACAGTCTACAGAATCCTACCCAATATCAGCAATTTAGAAATAATCAATGGATACAATCCTTCCAAGTCTACTTGGATGACTTTAGTTTCGCTTTTATCTCAGATTCCGTTAAATCACTGGATTACCAAACTTTGGTTTTATTCCCTCACCATTGGTAAGTTGTTTGATAACTTCATATTCAAAATAAACGGTTCCAAAGTGTTTTTACTATTTATACTTATCTCTGTTTGGCTGGATTTATCAGTCTGAACTCCAGGTTGATCTGTAAAGTCTTTGGAGATAATACAAAGAAAGCGTTCATAGGTGGCGAACTGGTAGGATCTTAACACGACGGAGAAGATGCTTAGCGGCATTTCGTCCGTCTTTATGTTCTAAGATCAAATTCCGACGAGGTTCACTTTGCTTTTCAGCCCCTTTGGATCGATGAAATAAGTATCAGTTGAGCCCTAGGGTCGATGTAATTGACTCACCTCTCCCTCAGGATTGTTAGCATTGCGCCAAAATTTAAAATCAATGAAAAAACGGCGTTTAAGTCAGACATTTTCTGTCGAATAATTTTCGTTGGTTTCTTTTCGTTTCCTTTCGTTTCGTTTCCAAGTCAAAAACATTCGGATTAGTTTTATGCATTAGGATTATTGTTTAAAGTTATTTGTGATATTATTTAAAAAAAAAGTATATGTCTATGCTTCTTAAAGATTCTTGGTTCTCTGTTCTAAAACGCAGAATACTCGTGCAGCTTTTGAATATATTTAAATTATTATTCAAGATGTTATATACATACACATGTACATACCTACATGAATACATATAAATGTGTGCGTATGTGTGTATATGCATGTATATATATATATATATATATATATATATATATATATATATATATATATATATATATATATATATATATATATATATATATATATATCATATATAAGTTAGATAAAATGAGACAACAAAGCCAAGGGAGTGTGAAATTTCAAAGATATTTTATAAAGAGAAGGGTAGTCTTACAGCTGTTTCAGTGATATAAAAGATATCCCATCATCACAGGCGATATGAGAGTTAAATAGAAGGAAATAGTAGGGTCCAATATAAGAAGTTATTTCGGAAAGGGAGAGATATAGGAAGTATAAAAGGAAATATAGGAATAAAAATAAAGATATATGTTGGATGTTAAAGTTGCTATTCCATTATCCAAGGAATGCGTTGTGTAGAATCGGTAAAAAGGCTTCTTGTCCATAATATGTAAGTTCCGATAGGAGTTCATATTTTGTTAGTACAAATGGATAGCGGGCAGGTATTAATTCCATGTGGTGTTCATTCAAATGGGTCCTAGAAATTTCACACTGCTTTGGCATTGTTGTCTCATTTTATTTAACCTTACACACGACCCACGTTAGATTCACGGTCCGCGTTAGACTAACGCGGCTCACACACGACCCGCGTTAGACTCCTCACTTGTATTATTATTGAACCGAGGATCTAACTACAGTCCTTCCGTAGCACTTACATAACTTTACCTGCTTTTGGGGTCTTCTGGATATCTAAACTTCCCATCTATAAATATATATGTAGGTATATATATATATAATATATATATATATATATATATATATATATATATCAAATAAGTAACAAGGATGTTCAAGTATCAGTGTATTAGGGCCGTTTCAAGCGGTTCCATTTAATCGATCAATGAAAACATTACATCAATTTGAAAGAGACCGTACTCCTCAGAAGCAGATGACCATACATATTTCCAACATAAAAGATAAACCATTTTTAGCAAAATTTATATCAATATCAGAAACCAAAATAATTACATTGTTTCCTTTCGTTATATTTGTAGCAGAATGACTTTAGAGAAAAATATATATCATATTTTCCAAATATATAGCATATATCCCATGTGGTCTAGTGGTTAGGATTCCTGGCTTTCACCCAGGCGGCTCGGGTTCGATTCCCGGCATGGGAACGCTAATTTTTGCCAGGTGGGTTATTAAGTTAGACATGGCCTGGGCCAATATTGGCCAAAACCTTTCAAGTTATTCTAAGTTATCAAGCGTAGTCTAATTTAGGGAGTAGCAGAGGAAAATAGTGTGTGTGTGTCGGGGTGTGTGTCAAGATATAGGAGTGGTGATAGAGTTATTTATTTATGTTTATTAATTTTATTTATAAGATTTTATACAGAATATAGTCTTCAACTATTTAGAATTAAATCCATTGGGAGTTGTCGTCTATTATCACCTGCTGATGGTGATAATTAATTTCAGACAACCCCCCTGACCCTTATTTTACTGGGACCATATATCTAGCTTAAAAGGATATGTCTCAGAGTTGCTAGTGAGAGAATGACAGATGGAGAAGAGGGGATAACGAGAAGAAGGAAGGGTAGGAATGGCTAGTACTTATTTAGATTATCAAATAAAAGGGGAACACGTACTTTCTCTTGTATATTAAAGTACGCCATTATTAGGTTCTAAGTTTAATTTCTTTCCCTTTTCCTTTGTATTGATCTAAAATTCTTTTCTAATTTCATTTAATAAATTTACTAAGTTATCATACATTCTGTATACCTCAATTCTAATTCCCATCCTTAGAGCTTACTTTTACTTTCATTTTTCACAATTTTCCCGTTATTTGGTAATCTAAATAAGTGCTAGCAACCCGCAACCCCTACCCTTCCTTCTTCTAGTTATCACCACTTCTCCATCAGTCATTCTATCATCATTATATATATATTAGTGGAATATACATACATACATACATAACATACATACATACATACATACATACATACATACTACATATACACCACGACGTCTAAAAACCTTTGAACTTTACGTAAAACTGCTGCTATTATTGTCATTACTTATTTTTATCTCTCCTTGTTTCTTTCTGTGTCCCTTTCTATAGAAGAGCGTAGGCTCGAAACGTAAAATACTTTTTCTATTCCTGAGCGTTATACTAATACATCTGTTTGTTTTGTACACCACCTGTCTTTGTCTTTTCTTGTGAATTCTCCCTATATATATACATATATATATATAATATATATATATATATATATATATATATCAAATAAGTAACAAGGATGTTCAAGTATCAGTGTATTAGGGCCGTTTCAAGCGGTTCCATTTAATCGATCAATGAAAACATTACATCAATTTGAAAGAGACCGTACTCCTCAGAAGCAGATGACCATACATATTTCCAACATAAAAGATAAACCATTTTTAGCAAAATTTATATCAATATCAGAAACCAAAATAATTACATTGTTTCCTTTCGTTATATTTGTAGCAGAATGACTTTAGAGAAAAATATATATCATATTTTCCAAATATATAGCATATATCCCATGTGGTCTAGTGGTTAGGATTCCTGGCTTTCACCCAGGCGGCTCGGGTTCGATTCCCGGCATGGGAACGCTAATTTTTGCCAGGTGGGTTATTAAGTTAGACATGGCCTGGGCCAATATTGGCCAAAACCTTTCAAGTTATTCTAAGTTATCAAGCGTAGTCTAATTTAGGGAGTAGCAGAGGAAAATAGTGTGTGTGTGTCGGGGTGTGTGTCAAGATATAGGAGTGGTGATAGAGTTATTTATGTTTATTAATTTTATTTATAAGATTTTATACAGAATATAGTCTTCAACTATTTAGAATTAAATCCATTGGGAGTTGTCGTCTATTATCACCTGCTGATGGTGATAATTAATTTCAGACAACCCCCCTGACCCTTATTTTACTGCGACCATATATCTAGCTTAAAAGGATATGTCTCAGAGTTGCTAGTGAGAGAATGACAGATGGAGAAGAGGGGATAACGAGAAGAAGGAAGGGTAGGAATGGCTAGTACTTATTTAGATTATCAAATAAAAGGGGAACACGTACTTTCTCTTGTATATTAAAGTACGCCATTATTAGGTTCTAAGTTTAATTTCTTTCCCTTTTCCTTTGTATTGATCTAAAATTCTTTTCTAATTTCATTTAATAAATTTACTAAGTTATCATACATTCTGTATACCTCAATTCTAATTCCCATCCTTAGAGCTTACTTTTACTTTCATTTTTCACAATTTTCCCGTTATTTGGTAATCTAAATAAGTGCTAGCAACCCGCAACCCCTACCCTTCCTTCTTCTAGTTATCACCACTTCTCCATCAGTCATTCTATCATCATTATATATATATATTAGTGGAATATACATACATACATACATACATACATACATACATACATACATACATACATACATACTACATATACACCACGACGTCTAAAAACCTTTGAACTTTACGTAAAACTGCTGCTATTATTGTCATTACTTTATTTTTATCTCTCCTTGTTTCTTTCTGTGTCCCTTTCTATAGAAGAGCGTAGGCTCGAAACGTAAAATACTTTTTCTATTCCTGAGCGTTATACTAATACATCTGTTTGTTTTGTACACCACCTGTCTTTGTCTTTTCTTGTGAATTCTCCCTATATATATACATATATATATATATATATATATATATACATACATACACACACACACACATTGGTGGAGGATGTTTGAAGCCATTTTAATTGGCGACGGAGCAAAGCAGCATGATATAACTGCTTCATGCCTTTCACAATCGCTTTTTTCCCCTCGTTTTAAAGCGGACCTTCATATTCTTTACAAGGGCTTCCATACAACTCATTGGTCCTCGACCTGGTCCATATAACCCATTGGGGCCCAAATAAGTCTTTTGGGTGTCCACGCAATCTAAATAGTAAATTCGGACCCGTAGTAGAATATTAAGGGTTCATGAAAACATTTTGCTTTCGATGTGTTTAATGCAGTAAACGGCTCAGTTTCTTTCTCTAACATTTTACATTGTTCAACGCACACAAGTTAACGTGTGAAAAACAAAAACACAGGAATTTTGAAAGTAGTATTCATAAAACTAGTTTTTAAATATTGAATGGCTTTGGTTGGGGATCCACCATAATAAAATAGTAATCAAAGGGGTCCATAGATATAAAAAAAGATGATTGAGACCCACTGATATAACTGGTAAATCATTTAATCAGAGAGCGTTGTAGTATTTTCTTCTTAAAGGTGTTTAAAAAAAAACTTCCGTGCTGGTATGGTCTCTTCTTAAATGAGCTTTCTTTTGAGCCGATACAAGACACAGCACCAAACATGGGTTTATTCTAGTTGGGTGAACTGACATACGATGAAATCACTCAAGTCTGGCCAACACATTACCGTTAACTCCCCTCAGGTGTGTTCTGCTTCAATCGCGCTGAAGAATTTTGTGTT
>NW_021829853.1:10000-25000 GCF_006345805.1 Octopus sinensis | reverse complement strand
TTCCCTTTCTTCTTTTGTTCGTCTTCTTTGCCTGGTTCTTTTTATTGCCCTCTTCTTTATCCCCCTTTCCAAAATACCCCAAATTTTTCCACCCACAATTAAACATTACCGCTGCAGCAACACGAAAAGCCACCATTATTCAAACAATGCAACCTGTCTATCCCATAAAACTCAGTTTTTCCCATATTCCTCACCATGGCAACCAAACGGTAGCCCCGAGCGACTTGCAGCCCTCCTTACACCATTTCCCACCCCATTTTACCCCCCAGTGTAAATTTTGGTGCCAATCCGACCCCATCCCAAAATGAGAAAAATAACCAAGAAATCAAACAACTTTTTCGCATTTCAGCTTTAGAGAGATTGATAACTGAAATATGCCCAAGTTAATAACTAAATTTAAAATTCTAGTTTTTAAATGTTGCATTTATTTCGTTTATATTTTCTTTTTACAAATCTCTTAATTTCATTTCGTAGAAAACAAACCCAACACCGATAAATTTAAATTCCATTTCAACAAGGAAAGTATCTTCGTATTTTTATTGCTGTCAGAATTTGTAATATCTGAAATCATTCCATTTCTTATTGTTCTAAACGATAACAACAATTATTATACTTGTTTATTAGTGGAACGCGTTCTGCAGTATGGACTATAAATTATAAATAACGGCTCCCCGGGGCTAGGTTTTAGTTAATAATGCAGCACATTGGTAATTGTTTCTCAACTTCAAAAAGCGCAATTTGTTAACTTTTCCTCAACCACACTTACCAAAAGAAAACTATGAATAAATAACTAGAAAGAAATGTCTATTTTCCTCTTTTATTTTTCGATGTGATATATCGCATATGAAATTATATTTCAGATTGTTGAACAAGGGAAACCTATTAGATTACTGCCCCTGGGTAAAATTGGTGTCTAAATTGGTTAGAGTATATTTACGAGCAAGATGTAAAAACATGCGTGCGCATAGCTACATCTCTCTCTCTCTCTCTCTCTCTCTCTCTCTCTCTCTCTCTCTCTCTCTCCTTTGCCCGTCTGTATGCATATGTATGTATAATCAATAATGAGGATAGATATTACCTTTACATACGTATTTATGTATGTAATGCTCATAGCTTCGTTTTTCCTTGGGGCTGGCCAGATTGGAGCAATCTCGAGTATAACCAGCCAGAATTGCAAAGATAATCTGGAACTCGAGTGAGGAAAGAAAACACCGAATGACCCGTCCTTGTTTTCTTTGTATCGTTTACCTGGATGTTTTGTTGTCTCTTTCTTGTATCACCTAGCTGCCTGGATGTTTTGCGTTCTTGTCCCATTTTGTATATATATATATATATTATATATATATATATATATATATATATATATATATATTATATATATATATATATATATGTATGTATGTATATAGGTATGCACATCTGTCTGTTTATCTGTCTGTCTGTCTGTCTGTCTGTCTGTCTGTCTGTCTGTCTGTCTGTCTATCTATCTATCTATCTCTATCTATCTATCTATCTATCTATCTATCTATTTACCTATCTATCTATGCATACATGATTATATTATGTATATTTTAGTGTATATTTCTTGAAATGATTTTAATTCGGTCTACATAGCAATATATTGATTTATACTCATTTAAACTTTTCTTTATGGAGCTGTTTGGCAGACTCTATTTAAAGATAAAGTTCCTGGTGTATTTTGATATGTATGTGTGCGTGCGTGTGCATGAGGTAGGGATGGGGTGCTTGGTCGGGGTTGCGTGTGCCTGCGTGTATGTATGTATGTATGTATGTATGTATGTATGTATGTATGTAAGTATGTATGTATATATGTGTGCGTGTGTATATACGTGTATATATATATAAATATATATATATATATATGTATAATACATACATACATACAAATACATACATACATACATATATATATATATATGTAGACGTATATACACATGCACACACATAACACAACTATGTTCATGTTTGATATATATTTTTTTATTAAGGACTTTTCAGCATTCCTTTATGCGTGCTTCGGAATACAAACATTCCAAAATTCATTAATCCGACGTTTCGAAACTTTCACAGCTACATTTATGCAATAAACCGTCGTAATGGCATCTTGTCTGCACGTTCTGTACTATGATGCAAAAGAATAATTCTATAACTGCTAAAATCATCAATGCCGATTTAAAACTATACAACAGTAAATCCGGGTGGATTTCATAAAATGAAATATTTCCTTGCCCGTTACGTACCTGCTTGTTTAATTGAGATTTGTAGGGTATTGTGTTTTTGGAAAAAAGGTTCCACAGTTATTCTTCGCATTTTTGTGGAATTCTGCATAAAGTTGTATCGTTGTCGATTAGTGTTTGTTGATTTACTTTCGTTTTCTGTATCGCAATATAAGGAATTGCAATGACTCTGATGTAAATGCATAGTCAACAATCGCGCAACTATTGTTGAATGGACACAGTCAACATATTCTGTGACTGGTCACATAGGCCGGAAATAGTTCAACCACCCAAAGGTTGCGAGCTGTAGTACAATACTCCTATTCAACCCCCATTCCTTCTCTATTCTCTATTGCAACAGGTAACTCCGTTGTCCTGCATTATCACCGAATGTTCTCATTTCAAACTTCTAAGGGGCCTTACTTATAACTGTATTATTTATTTGATCATGGAACTACTAAACACCAACCTATTTTACTATGATCCTTCCTCTATTTTTGACAAACTTGAATATACTAATATCCTCGACTGGAGATATTCCCTGATTTAAAAATCTCTCTGACTTTTCCTTCTTCAATGAAGAAGTACTCAGCTTATGGAATCCTTTCTCAGTATGAAGATCCACATGTTTAGCTGTCTTAGAAACAGCTGTAAGAGACTTTGTATGTTTATATTTTCTATCTAAATTAAATGTTTAAGTGATGCCAAACGTTTTACTTTCTTATTGTTACTTTAATCTCTGTTTGTCTGTCTGTCTCTCTCTGTCTCTCTCTGTCTCTCTCTGTCTCTCTCTGTCTGTCTGTCTGTCTCTCTCTCTCTCTCTCTCTCTCTCTCTCTCTCTATATATATATATATATATATATACGTGCCCAATTTAAATTAAATTAATTTTTGAAAATTAATTTATTTAATTGGGATGCTAAACTCAAAACTATAGTACACCATAAAAATAAGACAAGCTTCAAGCAAGACAGCTGCGACATAAGCCACGTCTTTCCATTTGAATTTGTTGAAAATCATTGTAAACTGTGAAACCGGTTAAAGCTTTAAATATATCAATAAAAATATTTTAACTATTCCCAGTGCATTTTCAACTTACACACACACACACACACACCACACACACACACAAATATATATATATATATATATATATATATATATATAACCTTTTGTCTTTTACTTGTTTCAGTAATTTGACTGCGGCCATGCTTGGTCACCGCCTTGAAGGGTTTTAATCGAAGAAATCGACCCTAGGGTTTATCTAGGACTGAGCCTGGACCTATGTGATTGAGAATCAAGCTTCTTACCACATAGCCACGAGCACAAAAATGTGTATGTATGTACGTACGTACCTAAATGCAAACATACGGTGACGCACGCATATTTAGAGTGAGTGAGTGAGAGAGAGAGAGAGAGAGAAAGAGAGAGAGAGAGAGGAGAGAGAGAGAGAGTGTGTGTGTGTGTGTGCGTGACATTTTTAATTAAATATATATTGCTAATCAAACAGAATGAAGAAATCCAAATCTGAAATCAGTTTTGTCGCATCAATTATGAATTAAAATGTTCCTGATGTTGATCTTATATTGTTACAGCAACTCTCAACGAAATCTTGTGGCTGAATCATATTTTATAGCAATATAATTTGTTGTGAATTCCACCTCGAGATACTACAAACTGATAATTACCTTCCTGTCTTATACAAGATAGTTAAACATAATAGATTTAGAATTGATGGTTTCTAGTGTCCAACGTAGACTCATTAATTTATAGTATTTTCTCTTTTATATCGCGATTCTTAATTAAACAATATGGTTTTCTTTAACAATGTTTCCGCCTTCATTATAATTTGTTGTCATTTCATTTTATCTATCTATCTATCTATCTATCTATCTATCTATCTATCTATCTATCTATCTATCTATCTATCTATCTATCTATCTATCTATCTATCTATCTATCTATCTATCTATCTATCTATCTATCTATCTATCTATCTATCTATCTATCTATCTGTATGTCTATCTATCTGTGTGTGTGTGTGTTGTGTGTGTGTGTGTGTGTGTGTGTGTGTGTTGTGTGTGTGTAGTATTAATTATGTTAGGGAGAACGGAAATTTTTCACATCCATAATTTTATTTAACATCTGTATGCTGCAAATAACTGTAAATAACTGTTGAATAAAATTATGGATATACCAATATATTAAAAGAATTTCAGTATGAAAATCCACATGTTTGGCTGTCCTAGAAACAGCTGTAAGAGACATTGTATGTCTATATTTTCTACCTAAATTAAATGTTTTTTCAAGAGATGCCAAAAATAAGCTATTGTCTAATAGCCTTCATTTGTTCAATACATTATGGTTTTACATTACGTATATAGAATAAACTGTGGGTTTTGTAAATGGCGGATTAGAACTTGAAATGAAAACATTGAAATGAATATATATTAAATTAATGAAAATAGAGGCGAGAGAGAGCGAAAGAGTGGTGCAAATGAAAACGGAAAATTTTGCCTGCAACGAATCAATATTGTTTTATTAAATCTACTTCCCAGTGAATGCAACAAATATTTAAATTTGTGAAAAACTTGTCGTTCAAATATTCAATAACCTTTAGAAATCGAAATTAGAACATGAATTTATAAAAAAATTCCAGACGGTCAAGTATTTAATAATTGCCTTCTTTTAGTAACTGTTACATATCTAATTAATAAACGGCTTTCTCCATTATAATATATATACATGTTACAACAGCAAAGAGTGTCTCCAGGCTCTCCAAGCAGCGCACATCCTGTCCACGAAGATATGGAAAAATTGCTTCTGTGGATCAACGCGAAGCAACTCGCGGGGGACATGTTTACGGAGATCATCATCTGCGAGAAAGCATGGGTGCTGTAGGAGGACCTCCAGAAACAGACCCCTGGAACATCGACAGAGGAGATATCAGCAGACGCATTTAATCAAGCCTTCCGTGAGTTTTGGGAAGGAACACTGCAACATTGTTAACTGCCTGAAAAATCATCGATATGCAGGGTGTAAACGAGGAGAACGCTGAATTCTGCATGGAGGAAACTCTAACCTGACTGCGAATCCGAAAGAAACTTCGAGGGGTTTGAGTCTGAGACACCCGTAGTCGAGGAGATAGTGTCTCTTGTTGCATTCACTGTGAAGTAGATTTACTAAAACAATATTAATTCGTTGCAGGCGAAAGTCTCCTTTTTCATTTGCACCACTCTCTCGTTCCCCCTCTCTCTCTCTCTCTCGCCTCTATTTTCAGCGCTACGTACAATTTGTTCTTTATTTTATAATATATATATATATAATATATATATATATATATATATATATATATATATATATATATATATATATATATATATATATATATATAAAATAAAGAACAAATTGTACGTAGCGCTGCACGGATAAATCAGAGGTAAAAAACACAACAAACGGAAATCGTCAAGAGATAACAAGCAGGAAGAGGACGATAGCACACAACAACGGCAAACAGGACAAAACATGATACACGGATCATTCGTTGCCAATTACTTCTTCAGTCAGAGTCTGGAATGTCTACGTATATATATATATATATATATATATATATATATACTGTATAATCAAAATAAGCAACAAGAATGACTCCGGTAATTTGGTACGATCGTTTCGTACTACATCATTTTATCAAATGTTGTAAGTATTACAACAGTTTTAAAATGCTGAGCACTCATTAGCCATTTATAGGTTTTTTTTTCATTAATGCAAAAATATTCATATCAAGTGGCAGCATTATAGAGAAGGTAGATACATAGACAAAGATGTGGATTTAAATTTTAAGAACATTTGAGGTAGTGGAGCTCATCAACTGACTGACTAAGATTCAGTTGTTCCAGACTACTGTAAGGTTCTGATACATATATTGTCCTTAGTGATTCTGAACACAAGCAAAATACAGGATGAACCAAGGGAAGAGCAAGAGAAGCCGAACGAGAACGCTCCAGGTGAATAGGAAGAGTAGCAGAAAGAGGTGGAGGAGACAGCGGAGAAGGAGAATTGCGCGCCAGAGGAAGCTGGAGCGCCCACATCTACCGAGGTTAGTGAGAAAGAATGGTTAGTTGCAGAGAGGAAGAGGCAAAAAAGATCTCGTTCTCTCCAACAGATTCGAACGCAGCCAAAAGACGCTGCAAACGCTAACAAAAAAAAAAAAAGAAAAGATACCCCCAAAAAGAACACTAATTATACAACACAAGCAACGCACAGCAAGGACAAAGAGACAATAATAAAATAACTGTTTTAAAAACCTTTTGTAAAAATGTTCAATGACGTAATATGGAGTGTGGGGTTCGAGTTGACGTCGGTTTCCATCTTTTTCATTTATGATTCCCATTCGTTTCATTCGATTTTATTTTCCCCTAATTTTGTGTTTTGTCTGTCCTCGCTCTGTTCCCTCTGTGTTCGACGATGTGTGGTCAATTAAAACTAACAGACAGCTAGGTACGCCTCTGAATTGCGGTTGGTTATTTATTGTTCGACCTCATTTTGTTGCAGTTGTTTCCCTTGGGACTAACTCGTATTTAAAAAACTGGTTGTGTCTTTTGACACATTGTTTGCCTGAACAGGCTTGGTTTTCCTCTTGTTCCCAGTTAGGCCCGAATTGATTGCATTTTGTGTGGGAATTGTGCCCGCGCAAAATGACTAATGATTTGTATGACACGTTGGAGCTCTTGGAGAGCGTCGACTGGGAGTACGAAAGCGACTCGGAAGAAAGTGTGGAAGATTATGCGGCAGCGGTCGGTAAAAAGCAAAGAAGATACATCAGGCCAGAGGCCGTGGAAAAATTTCAACCAATTCTGCGAGACAGGGATTAACGTGAGTTTAACTCCCCCCAAGGGAGCCACTGATGAAACAAAAAAAGAACGATAATTTATAGAACTATATCCCCCCCCCCCAAAAAAAAGAGATAGTGTCTACCGAACGAATTGAAAAGGTCTAAAGCTTATTTTATTCAGGGTGGCATATATGAAATGAGGGAAGAAGTTCGGTACTGTGGAGGCACAATTCATGTCAGAATACTACGCAACGGATGATTCCGCGATCACCCTGCAGAGAAAGGAGCTGGCTCTTTTGCCGTCTTACCTTGGCAAAAGAACCACAGATATCGCAGTAGAAGGTTATCCACTTGGAATTAGCTCAGTGTGGCTTGTGGAAGCCGCTTGCTCCAGTATGAAGGAGGAGGTGACACTGCTGGAGTTGAGGAGAAAAAATGCAGAGCTGGTGTGGAAGGAATCTTCGGGTGACAATCCAAGCCACACCAGCAGAACTGGAGAAAATTCCAGAATTTATAATTCTGCTGGGTGAGACAAATGTTGAGATTCTCGGTCTAGGGCAAAATCATAATATGTTTCGAGTGCGGAGTGAAGTGGCTCATAAGGAAAACGTGCTCCCAGGCCCTTCAGTGTGAAGCACAAGGGAAAATACAGGATGAACCAAGGGAAGAGCAAGAGAAGCCGAACGAGGACGCTCCAGGTGAGGAGGAAGAGAAGCAGCAAATGGCGGAGAAGACAGTGGAGAAGGAGAATTGCGCGCCGGAGGAAGCTGGACCTCCACATCTACCGGGATAAGTGAGGAGGAATGGTCAGTTGCCAGGAGGAAGAAGAAAAAAACAAGTTCTCGTTTTCTACCTCCAATAAACACAAAAAGCTTAGAAACGAATGTACAAGAACGGATCCGAATGCAGACAGTAAAAAGGAAATATATATCCCCCCCCAAAAAAAGAACACTGAATACACAACAGAAGCAACACACAGCAAAGACAAAGAGACAAAAATAGTATAACTGTGTAAAAAGTTTTTTTTAAATGTTCAATGACGTTATCTGGAGTGTGGGGTTCCAGTTGACGTCGTTCCACCTTTTCAATTATGATTACTATTCTTTTCATTCGATTTTATATTCCCCTCCCCACAACTTTTGTGTTTTGTCTTTCGTTGTGCTGTCCCCTCTGTGTTCAACCCTGTGTGGTCAAGGAAAAAAAGCAGTCAGCGAGGTACGCTGTTTAGGCCAGGGTACCACATAGACGACGAAATACACCGTCATAATGCGGCACAAAACAGAGGATGAGCAAGATATTATTATTATTATTATTATTATTATTATTATGATATGGTTGACTTTTGCTTTGTATTTGTACATGCTGACTCCAAGTCTCACCCAGAGACCTCAAGAGACAAGTTAGAAGTTCATATTGGTGCCATATATTGGTTATGCACAAAGTATTGTTCTAGAGAATGTTTAAGAAAACATAAGAAAATTATAAGTTAGTTTTAAACCCTGAGATTACATAGGCAGTGTTTTACGTTGGATATGGACAGTTCCCATGAGCGCTATCTTTTGAATTTCGACCATTTTGGGGTTTTCTGGTATCTGAGCTAGGTAGGAATCAGCCCCTTTTGCTATCATTCATAGGACACCTATGGCAACAGGTATTGTTTTAGTCTTCAGGTTCCTCATTTTGCCAATTTCTATTTCAAGATCTTTATACTTGCTCAATTTTTGGTAGGTCTTGACAGATACATTTATGTCGATTGAGACAGTCATATCAATGAGGAGGCATGATTTTTGTCTGTAGCCTTTCAATATAATGTCTGGCCTATTCGTATCTATCTTTCAGTCAGTTTGAATGGTGAAGTTCCAGAGGAGTGAGATGTGGTCATTTTCACGCACTGGAGGTGGTTCGTGTTCCCACCAGTTTTTATCATGGGGCAAATCCAAGTTTTTGCAAATTACCCAGTGAATATATTGTGCAGCTCTATCATGCCTGTTGAGATACTCCATAGGCGCAAGAAGACTGCACTTGGAGACAACATGATCAATGGTTTCATTTTGTTGTTGACATACACGACATATTGGGGAGCTGCTGTTCTTTAATATGTTGGCGTAGTGGTTTCTTGTTGGTAGGCATTGATCTTGGGCTGCTATGATAAACCATTCTGTTTCAGATTTTAAGCCAGAGGCCATTAGCCATTGATGGGTTAGGGCTTTGTCAACATCGGCATTATTAGCTCTCTTTGGATATTTGCCAGTGAGAGGTTTTTATTGCCATTGATCAGTAATCATCATCATCATCATTATTATTACTATTATTATTCTGAAAGACTTGGATAGCTCTTAATTACCAGTTGTTCTTTACTTGAAAGCAGGCAAAAACAAATCACCAAAGGTTTCAAATAGTGCCTTCTCCTGTGACTCAAAGAGACACTACTCTCCTTAGAATGAGAACTGTACCCAACAATGCTGTCTTCTGGATCACTTCGAGCCTGACAGCAGCTCCAATATTCTTAATATATTTTTCAAAGCTCTTGGGAACTGTTCCTAATCATCCAGTTACCACCGGTGTCACCATTACTTTCCTCATGCCCCATAATTTTCCAATCTCGTCCCGCAGTTGCTGGTATTTCTCAATCTTTTCTGTTTCCTCACATTTCACCCTCGAATCGCTTGGTATTGCAATATCTATTATCTTTACTTCTTTTTCATCTTTATGGATGAGAACGATATCTGAGCGTCTCGCCTCTATGACTTGGTCGCGATGCATGTTAAAATCCCAGAGTGTTTTGTAATGCTCGTTTTCCATTACTCTCTCTCAGAAAAGTGGTTGTAGTGCTAAAATAAATCGAGGTGAAATGGAGCACGTGCGCGAGCACACACGCACCCCACCCGGACGCACACACACACACACACATACACACACACGCTCGCGCGCGCGCGTGTACACGCATACGCAACGCGCACGCACTAATGTATGGATATGTATAATTATATTCACTGTAAACATTAAGTCATATTCGTTTGAGAATGGAGATAATTACTATCACCAAGTTGACGGGTTATCAACTAGTGACGAAGAAGAGTGAGTAATGACGGGCAGATTCGATTGATCATAACAGGTTTTTAATCTCAGGCCATTTTGTTCGATGTTCTATCGATTATGCCGATCACTGTTCTAGAAAAAAATTGCTAAAAAATGAAAATAAAAATGAATATACAAAAAAGAATTGATAATTTTTATATATGAATGAAGTAAGTGATGTCGCTTCAGCACACATTCTAAGCTGACATCGTTGGCTGAGTTGGTCAATATCTGAGCTACAGTGAAGAGTTACATAACAAAACAGAACGGAGAGGTGGCTACGGACGGACCGGTTCGTATGAACCAATCATTTTAAAAGAAAGCAGGGCCTACACTCCATGATAGAGGCAAATGGAAATCCCTTGTCCAAAAAGTTACCTTTGCTTTTATAAATACGATGAGCTGGTAGAACCTTTAGTACATCGAACAAAATGCTTGGCAGCTTTTCTTCCCAATCTTTTCATTCCAGGTTCAAATCCCGCCAAAGTCGATATTGCCTTTTATCCTTTCAGGGTTGATAAAATATTGGGAGCCAGTCAAATGCTGTATTATTAAACCTTCGAACAGGAATTTGGCAGCGCCACCTCAAGCCGAACTATTACTCTGTGCTGATGAAAGGAAATAACCCGGAAATCGCAATACACCGATATTGTTTGGGGGTGCTAGATTCCCTTGTTCAAAAATATAAGGACACAGATTGTGTCGTAATCGACTCCTTCAAAACTGCTGACCTTCAACCCCACAACGGATCGGTGTCCCGTCGAGGCCAATTGTTGTAATCATGGTCACTTATACATCATGCAAACCGTGTAGCCGGCCTTATGTGTTCCAGAGATTAAGGAAAAAATGGTTGTATTATATTGCTCTGTTACGTATCTGTATTTCGAGTACAACAACAGAGGAAATAAAGTCCTGGTTTAGGACAAATGTTGCTGTAATTTAGCCCCAGGAGTCATCATCTCCAACTGGCTATACGACACGATCTGTGGCTTTATATTTTTGAACAAGGGAATTTAGCAACCCCAAACAATTTCTGTGTATCGCGATTTCCAGGTTATTTCCCTTCATCAGCATAGAATAATTGTTCGGCTAGAGGTGGCGCTGCCAAATTCCCGTTCGCAATATATAGTTTTCAAAGTGACAACTAGTCACTGATCTATAAATCAGAAATAACTATTTTTCTCGTTGTGAGATTTAAAAATAGTAATTTTCTAACAGAAAAATTGCCTAAGAATTTTGCACATCAAAACCATGAATATGTAAAATTTCCCCAAGGCAGCCTTCTGCACACAAAATACACAGTCAGTAAGGCCTCGTATAGTGTTACATTAATCGTGGCCTAAAAATCCGATTAATTGAAATTCTCTATGCAATTAAAGGATAAAGACTTTCTAATTTCATAAGAGGGGTCAGCCATCTGAATGTGGCTAGGGTCAGGGCAGGGTGGTGGGGGTGTTACTGATGCATTTAGCCCCAGGCGAACATCGACGTCACCAGAAGAGCTGACACCATCTCGGTGTCCTTGCCAGCCAGCAAAGGGAGATCCGCCTCCCCGAAGATACGGATACTACACACGGACCGGTTTCGAGGTTATTGCTTCTTGTCAACGTATGGTAAGCACCGCTCTTCGTTGAGGGACTCCCTCTACCGGCTGGATATATATAGATTTTCACAGTAACCACAGTCACTGGCGTCGAAAATCTGTTCGAAAACAATAATAAATCTCTGGGTGAGATATAAACAGTAACTGCTCTATAACATAAGAGAGATCAGCCATCTGAATGTGGCTAGGGTCAGGGCGGGGTGGTGGGGGTGTTACTGATGCATTTAGCCCCAGGCGAACATCGACGTTACTGTTTATATCTCGCCTAGAGATTTATTATTGTTTTCGAACAGATTTTCGACGCCAGTGACTGTGGTTACTGTGAAAATCTATATATATCCAGCCGGTAGAGGGAGTCCCTCAACGAAGAGCGGTGCTTACCATACGTTGACAAGAGGCAATAACCTCGAAACCGGTCCGTGTGTAGTATCTGTATCTTCGGGGAGGCGGATCTCCCTTTGCTGGCTGGCAAGGACACCGAGATGGTGTCAGCTCTTCTGGTGACGTCGATGTTCGCCTGGGGCTAAATGCATCAGTAACACCCCCACCACCCCGCCCTGACCCTAGCCACATTCAGATGGCTGATTCCTCTTATGTTATAGAGCAGTTACTGTTTATATCTCGCCCAGAGATTTATTATTGACTTTCTAATTGTTTACGAATTGAATGGATAATCGTAATTGCTCAAAGTCTTCCCACCACCTTTATTTTACGCAGGTGAGATTCTACCTTGTGTATGATTAGTATATGGGAAAATCTCTTGAGGTATTTCCTCCTCAGTCTTATTGTCGATATTTATTTTTAATATTACTCACTATATTACATCTATTTCTACACCCACTAATTACTTGGGGATCTCCAAAACTGAGTGAACTAACCTTCACTGAGAAGGTCTAATAATGCAGGAACAACTCTGTTGTATTCGGCAGTTAGCTTTAACGATAAGATTACACCGACCTGTATTATGCATATTTTCCGCAAATTTCCTTTAACTGATCTTATTTCGAGTAATCCCCCTTGTTTTTAGATTTTTAGACTTCCTAGAGGGATTTTTGTCTAATAATAATTGTATGGATAATTTCATTAAGTCAAAGTTTTTCAACTATGTTACATATGAGATTCTGCCATCGTATACACCACATGTACATGTAAATTACACATGTGGACCATACACAAACCATACATACATACAAACCATACATACATACATACATACATACATACATACATACATACATACATACATACATACATACATACATACATACATACATACATACATACATACATACATACATACATACATACATACATACATACATACATACATACATACATACATACATACATACATACATACATACATACATACATACATACATACATACATACATACATACGTACGTACGTACGTACGTACGTACGTACGTACGTTTTCTATAGTATTCCGAGCCAGCACTGAAAGTTACGATGTTTCGTATACGAATACGTCTATGTAAATAATGTCATCAAAGATACAAAAAATAGATAATGGGTATATATGTATATTTCAGGAGTTATTGCTCTTTCTTCAGTAACACCTTTCGACCCCATTAATCAACCACGAATACATTGGTTAAATACACACTGAGTTTAGCAGTGTAACACTGTTGGATAAACCAATTAGCATACAAGTTGCCAGGAATGTGTTTAATATGCAGGCACACAGCACCGGAAGCAGATTTTTTTCCCTCCTTTCCTTCCTTCCTTCCACCAGTCTCGAACGCCCTGTAATGGATTCAAGGCACCGCATTCGCTTCTGACTAAAAGAGAAAAAAAGCAAGCTAAAAACTAAGCATTTTGGAATGAGACAAACATTTCTCATTTAATCGCAGTCTGCTCATTACGACCCGATATATGCAACGTCAGGTGGGTGGCCACCCCACCTAGGATGCGACTTGTCGATAAACTTTCTGATGATATAAAAAAACACTTAATCAACAATCGCTCCTGAAATGATCAACCGATCAATAATTTATGTTTTCAATAATTTAATGGAAAATCGATGAAACTACGCAGTTTCCGTCCGTATTTTATCTTCCCACACAAAATAAGACAAAACAAAGCTTGAATTAGTGCCCCTCTTTTATTTTTCTTCATTTATCTTCCCGTTGTTCATTACTTTGTCTTTAAATGAAACACCGATAAGAAGACACAGTTTTAACATGTTCTGACTCGCACACAATTTTGTCAATAACTATATTAAATAGAAAGAAAGCATCCAGCGACGTACCTAGCGATATCTGTCTATCACGTAATATAATTCTCATTGCCTCATCAAAGTTCTCACATTGTCTACGTTCTAACATATTGCAACGAAAGACGATAATATTCAGAAGTTATATAATATTACAGTGAACATGCGATGGAAGAACGACAGCTTGTCAGCTTAAATGCTTTCTGTAGGTTAAGTGGAGCTTCTAGGTTGGGGATTATTAAACTTGGTTTCGCTCGCGAAGTGAATATAAGTACTTTGGCGGCTAACTGGCTCACTTTGTGTTTAAAGTAAAAAATGAGTATTAAAAAATATATATTTTAAAACACACTCACGTGTGTGTGTGTGTGTGTGTGTGTGTGGTGTGTGTGTGTTGTGTGTATGTGTGTGTGTGTGTGTGTGTGTGTGTGTGTGTGTGGTGTGTGTGTGTGTGTTTAATCAGCGCTACCTACACAGTGGATAACAAACTCTACCAGTCAGCATTTGTTAACATTTAATCATTGAAATGAGAAATTTATCAGAAAAGCCATTTTCAAATGTATAATGTTGTACTCAGGACTTTCTATTTCTTAGTCTACTATATACATACATACATACATACATACATACATACATACATACATACATATATATATACATATATACACACACACACACACACACACACACACACACACACACACATATAATATATATTATATATTATATATATGTAGGTCCCGGGTTGATTCGGGGTTAACCACAGTAAATGAGCTTCCTGATGATTTCTCTTGATGAAACAGTTCTAGTCCTGTAGAAGCTCCTTCTATATAATAAATAAATAAATATATATATATACATATATATATATATAATATATATATATATATATATATATATATATATATATATATAATATATATATATAATATATATATATATATTGGCCACCTCGCTTAGCCAGCGGGGTGGCGTCATTCGAAGGCTAAAACAATGCGAACGCATTGTGACCAGT
>NW_021829853.1:2500-5000 GCF_006345805.1 Octopus sinensis | reverse complement strand
TGTTTGAGGATTGGTACCTAGAAGAAGCGGAAAAGTGGAATAATAAGAGGGGTAGCAGACAGCAGCAGAGGCAGCAGCAGAGACAGCAGCAGCAAGGCTAGGCTTCTGAGGGGTAAAAATTTTGGCCGTTGCTACTGTTGTTCTCGCAGCTCCGAGGAAAACCAATTGAGCGATTAAGCAATGTGAGCCAGAGTTCAAAGCTATGGGTTCTGACGTATAAACATGATGGCGATGTGCTGTACGACGAAGGGGATTCAGGGTTGTATTTCAAGAGACTCACAAATCTGTAACAGGTATTTCTAGGGAATGCTGGATACGTGTTTCCCTGTCCGACAAAGGAAGTACTTTCGGGAATGTTTAAAAGAACCCAGTTCCAGTAGGACGAGTTAGTGACCCAAATCCCACCAATTCAATGAAAACGACTTCCTTTATTTAACATTTTCTTTGGAAGAGAGTAAAAGTGACGATGGCCAAAACAGCAACAACAACAACAACAATACTATCACCGCTAGTAACAACATTATCACCAGCGAAAACAGCAAAAGCAATGAGAAGGAAAATAACAACGGTACTAAGATTAAAAAAAAAGATATTGATAATTAGAAGCAATTACAACACTAGCCATCCCCCACCCTACCACTATTAACACTCCCATGCCATCACCATCGAAACAGGGACAGTCAGTAAAGCTATTATTATCCTTAACAACAATAGCTCCGCCACGTCCACCACCACCACCACCACATCCAGATTCAAGACTTTTTGACCACTGTCGTTGCAACTGACGACCCAGTTTTGTTATCCATTGGTGGATTGCGTATTCTTTGGAAGGCGAGGATGATTTGAAGAGGAAACAGAAATAATTGAATAGAGCCCAGATTGCTCCGGCAACCAGAAGCAGACACAATCGAGCATACGGTGAAAGACCCTGGATACAGGTGTGTTAATATAAAAACTTTAAAAAAGCTTGGAGGTTAACATCGTCCCAATACAAGTAGACAAATTGAAGGCGGCGAGCTGGTAGAAACGTTAGCACGCCGGGCAAAATGCGTAGCCGTATTTCGTCTGCCGTTACGTTGTGAGTTCAAATTCCGCCGAGGTCGACTTTGCCTTTCATCCTTTCGGGGTCGATAAATTAAGGACCAGTTACGCACTGGGGTCGATGTAATCGACTTAATACCTATGTCTGTCCTTGTTTGTCCCCTCTATGTTTAGCCCCTTGTGGGTAATAAAGAAATAGGTTATGTATTTCAATCCAGAGGTGGATAGAAAGATGACCAAGACATTTTATATTACACGGGAAAATGCGAGACAGAGAAATAATATTCTTAAGATTATAAACCTAGAAAAGTTCAGGAAGGTTATCACATCTGGTAAAGTACAGAACAAGAAAATTTTTACTTAAAATATTGCAGCTGAGGATTAAATTTCAAATAAAATATTTTGATTTTATTAAAACTAAAAATGTTACTTATTACTTCCATTCAAAATAATAAAAAGACCAGTTAAAACATTTTTTGCACTTCAAAAAAATTCATTTTAATTAATAAACAGAAATTTGAAAATAGGTTATAAAGAATAATAGTAGTACATAATTAGTTAGTACAATAAATAGAATAATAATACAAAAATTAGTTATATATTACAGTAAAGCCTACCTATAACAACAAATTCACAGTAATATATGCTTGAGTCATTGCCTAAGTTATTGCCTAGTCTTCACATATTTAGTCTTGACCAATTGCCTACTTTTTACATAATGAATTTGCCAACCATTATTATTATTATTATTATTATTATTATTATTATTATTATTATTATTATTATTATTATTATTATTATTATTATTGAGTGAGAGAGCAGTTCATGCCATCAAAGTGACACTGGGGTAAAATATACGAAGCCAATATACCCATCATGACTAACCGTCTGATAAGGGTACACCAGGCACATGCATCACAACCATATGTGCGCGACATGGTGATCTCATATCAAGATAAACAGCACATGACCTTGCAGGTGGGGCCCAGTTAGAATTTCTTCAGGTTGAGTAGCCCATCCTGCTCAAAAGGTCCCTGATTAAGGGTGTTTAAGGATGTTGAAAGAACCACCCATGTTTCCAAAGGTGAATTATTCAAACCCCAGAATCCCTCTCAACACATGGCTATGATGCTCCCTCACTACTTCTGCTCGTGATCAGAGATGCACATATCGTCAGCCACTAAGGGACATGCTCAACTGGTTAAAGTCAAACAACTGACAAGCAAATCTGTGGTATTGAGCAGAATATTTGCTGTAGCCCATCTTTTATACCAAGACAAAACAATGTACATGATAACACTTCCAATCAGTTAAGATCAGAAGCCATGAGAGCCACTGCCTGGTACTGCATCAGGACATCATTATATTATATTATTATTATTATTATATTATTATTATTATTATTATTATTATTATTATTGTTGTTGTTGTTGTTGTTGTTGTTGTTGTTGTTATTATT
>NW_021829852.1:0-5814 GCF_006345805.1 Octopus sinensis | reverse complement strand
TTTTGGAACTGTAAGAAATTAACAGTAAGGCGGCGAGCTGGCAGAAACGTTTGCACGCCAGACAAAATGCTTAGCGGAATTTCGTCTGCCGCTACGTTCTGAGTTCAAATTCCGCCAAGGCCGACTTTGCCTTTCATCCTTTCTGGGTCGATTAAATAAGTACCAGTTACGCACTGGGGTCGATATAATCGACTTAATCCGTTTGTCTGTCCTTGTTTGTCCCGTCTGTGTTTAGCCCCTTGTGGGTAGTAAAGAAATAGGTATTTCGTTTGTCGTTACGTTCTGAGTTCAAATTCCCCCGAGGTCGACTTTGCCTTTCATCCTTCGGGGTCGATAAATTAAGTACCAGTTACGCACTGGGGTCGATTGTAATCGACTTATACCCTATGTCTGTCCTTGTTTGTCCCTTCTGTGTTTAGCCCCTTGTGGGTAGTAAAGAAATAGGTATTTCGTCTGTCGCTACGTTCTGAGTTCAAATTCCGCCGAGGTCGACTTTGCCTTTCATCCTTTCGGGGTCGATTAAATAAGAACCCAGTTACGTACTGGGGTCGATATAATCGACTTAATCCGTTTGTCTGTCCTTATTTGTCCCTTCTGTGTTTATCCCCTTGTAGGTCGTAAAGAAATAAGAAACTAAGTTTTTCTACGTCCAGACTCTTGTCGAGGACCAAAAGATTATCTCGTCTTGAGTACAGCCCGTGATCCAGTTTCGATTTTCAACCAATTCCAGTCGTCTTTATTTACGCAAATACTGTCTTGGAAAATGCATAAATGTATCCATAACCACAAAGTTTTTTTTTATCTCTTTCATAAGAAAATAATAAAAAGATTTTATTTTACAGAAAGAAACAATTTGGTAATCCAAGATGGCTATGAAACTATTTACAACCCTTGCAATCCTTATGCTTGTCTCTTTTTGTAAGTAATAACCACAGTTTTCCTTCCTTTCCCTCAGTCATTCCTGTCTGTCAGTCCTTAATTTTTTTTTTTAGTCGTTCCTTTCGACTCGTCCTTCTTTTAAATCAGTCCTCCTTTTTCTTTTCAGTCCTTCCTTCCTCTTACTACTTCCTCCTTATCCTTCCTTCTTTTCTGTCAGTCCTTCCTTCATGTCAATCTTTACTTTCTCTCAATCCTTTCGTTCTGTCGGTCATTCCTTTCTTCTTTCAATTATTCTTCATTTCATTTCTTCAGCCAATCCTGTTTTACTAAGGCGGCGGCGAGCTGGCAGAGTCGATAGCACGCTTGACGAAATGCTTAGCAGTATTTCACCCGTCGCTACGTTCTAAGTTCAAATTACGCCGGGGTCGAATTTGCCTTTCATCCTTTCGGGGTCGATAAATTAAGTACCAGTTACGCACTGGGGTCGATGTAATCGACTTAATACCTATGTCTGTCCTTGTTTGTCCCCTCTGTGTTTAGCCCCTTGTGGGTAATAAAGAAATAGGTATTTCACCCGTCGCTACGTTCTAAGTTCAAATTACGCCGGGGTCGAATTTGCCTTTCATCCTTTGGGGGTCGATAAATTAAGTACCAGAGAAATTCTGGGGTCGATGTAATCGACTAGTCCCCTCCCCAAAAATGTCTGGCCTTGTGCCTATGACAGAAATGATATTTTGGACTGTAAGTTCAATTTTTTCTAAAGATCTTACATTAATGGGAACAAGACGTCAAGATGTCTCCTACTTTTTTTATATGTTTCTTTATTACCCACAAGGGCTAAACATAGAGGGGACAAACAAGGACAGACAAACGGATTAAGTCGATTACATCGACCCCAGTGCGTAACTGGTACTTAATTTATCGACCCCGAAAGGATGAAAGGCAAAGTCGACCTCGGCGGAATTTGAACTCAGAACGTAGCGACGGACGAAATACCGCGAAGCACTTCGCCCGGCGTGCTAACGTCTCTGCCAGCTCGCCATATATAATTCGTAATTATGTTTCTTTATTAGCCACACAGGGCTGCACACAGACGGGACAGATTACAAAGTAGAGCTTTTCTTTTTTGGGGAGAGAAAAAAAAAAAAAAAAATAAAAAAGGTGGGGTAGGTTTTCGATCAAAAGGGATCGTAAAAAGGAAAGAAGAAAAAAGGAAAAAAGGGGGAAAAAACAAAAAAAAAAAACGATCAATAGGGATCGCGTATCACAGTGTCATGATGTAAAGGATAAATCTCTTTGTGTTTATTCTTTTTAACCTCTTACAGAGGTTAAAGTTATTTCACAGTAATTAGTTAGTGAAAGGAAGTAAGCATTCCTACCTCCATCAATCCATACATATATAGCTTTCTTTGAGCTTATTTCTAACTAGCAGTATCGCCCGGCGTTGCTCGGGTTTGTAAGGGAAATAACTATAAAGCATTTTTAGAGAGTTATAGCCAAAAAAATGGAAAAAAAATGATGGTAAATTTTTTTTTAGTTAAAAAGGTCGAGTTGCGTCCCCTAGACAGTCTGTGGTTTGTGTTTCTGATTCTCGACTCCATGTCGAATTTATCGATTTTTTTCAGAACAGAATGGGGGAACTTTTCAAAAGTTTCGCTGCGTTAGTTTGAATTATGACATTGGGGCTATGTGTGTGTCAAGTTTCATCAGAATCTGTGTGAAAGCCGTGGTCAGGGTGAGGGTACAACCTGACAGAGACACACAGAAACACACACAGAACAAACTGCCGTTTATATATAGAGAGATTAACTAGTAGTATTTAACAGTAACTGCCTTTCGGGTCTTAAGTACATGAAGACTCAAAACGAACCAGAACTTCAACCCCTGGCCTCAATTTAATCAAAGTTACCTATTAGTGATAAATGATTCAAAGCTTAGTCATATCTATCTATCTATCTATCTATCTATCTATCTATCTATCTATCTATCTATCTATCTATCTATCTATCTATCTATCTATCTATCTATCTATCTACCTATCTATCCGTCTCTGTCTCTATCTGTCTGTCTCTCTCCCTTTACATATATATATATATATATGTATATATTTAAATTATGGAGAAAACACCTTTTATCAATTCAAAATGAACAATTAAATTACACCATCTAGAAAATTACATATAATTTAGTATTTCTAAATTGAATTTTTCTCTGTAAGTTAGGAATAATATTCCCTCAAATTATTATATATATATATTTATATATATATCCAACAAGAGTCTACAAAGCATTCATCCGTCACAAAGCATTCATCGATCATGGGTTAAAGTGGAAAATACTTGTCCCAATTGCTGCAGTTGGACTGAACTCCACCTGGTTGTGAAGAGAAATTCTAAACCTGAACCTACAGCTATGACATTCCCATATCAATGACAATATTATCCAAAATGTTCTTAAAGTAGTAAGCTGTGATTTGAGGTAGATTTGGCTGCTATTTCTTGTAAGTGAAGCCACTCCGTATGAGCTCCTCGACTGTCACGAAATACCCTGAGCCGAGTACATATGTAGCAAAGTTGTGATATGTTGTTATACAGAAATTGCTTGTAACTACGGACGCATATATTCCAAACCAAATTGAAGTTCCGTAGTTTATAATGGCGCACGAATTTTGGCTGCGAAATTTCAAACGCCCGTTCTGTTTCAGTCTTTCCGTCAGTCGGTATTATAAGAAGCAAGTCTCATTTCTCTTTGCTGTGTATGTCTCAAAGTTTTGATATGTTATGCATGAAAAGAACACAGATGAAGTTTAAAATTTATGACGGGTGTTTCAGTAGAATTTTATTGTTGTAGTCATAGACTACTTCATAACATATAAACCACCATCTTCAGGCAAAACTTTAAATACATATAAACAGGCAAGGTAAAACTTTGATGAGAGGCGAGCAGGCCAACATTAACCTTGATCGCAAGGTCAGTCCGTCACAGGGTTGCTCATTTATAGCCGACTGGAATGGACCCGCAAAAAATGAAGTGTTTTGTTTAAGAACTCAACGCCCCGCTCTGTCCAGGAATTGAACTCATGATTTAACAATCGTGAATGTAATACACTAGCCACTAGGCCACACACCTTCATACGCACGCACGCACACACAGACACATAGGTGAGACTATAATTATTATTCAATCGACAATGCTTTTTCTGGCATTTACTCTTTTACTCTTTTACTTGTTTCAGTCATTTGACTGCGGCCATGCTGGAGCACCGCCTTTAGTCGAGCAAATCGACCCCGGGACTTATTCTTTGTAAGCCCAGTACTTATTCTATCGGTCTCTTTTGCCGAACCGCTAAGTGACGGGGACGTAAAACACCAGCATCGGTTGTCAAGCAAGCTAGGGGGACAAACACAGAAACACAAACACACAACATACTTACATACATATACATATATACGACAGGCTTCTTTCAGTTTCCGTCTACCAAATCACTCACAAGGCATTGGTCGGCCCGGGGCTATAGCAGAAGACACTTGCCCAAGATGCCACGCAGTGGGACTGAACCCGGAACCATGTAGTTGGTTAGCAAGCTACATACCACACAGCCACTCCTGCGCCTGTGGCTTCAATGAACTTTACTCGGTTGCAGCATTTAAATGAAATTTTCTAAAGATAACACAATCCTGTTTTTCTCAAAAGTCTCAGAGGGCTTGAAAACTATCATGGGCGATGCTCTTCCCTTACTCACCAAACTTTCTCTCCTTACGACATAACTCTTCGTTATATATTTAAATAACTTTTATTTTCAGGCAAGACTGAAGCAGCGACTATAAGGACAACAGACCCTCAGATGACCACACAAGTTGATCTTATGCCAGAGACCACCACAGTGGCCGATTGTGGTGATGGTGAGCTCGATCCAACCGAAGCAGACGTTCCAGAGACCACCACAGTGGCCGATTGTGATGATGGTGAGTTCGAACCAACCGAAGCAGACGTTCCAGAGACCACCACAGTGGCCGATTGTGATGATGGTGAGTTCGAACCAACCGAAGCAGACGTTCCAGAGACCACCACAGTGGCCGATTGTGATGATGGTGAGTTCGAACCAACCGAAGCAGACGTTCCAGAGACCACCAGAGTGGCCCGTTGTGGTAATGAGTTCGAACCAACCGAAGCAGACGTTCCAGAGACCACCACAGTGGCCGATTGTGATGATGGTGAGTTCGAACCAACCGAAGCAGACGTTCCAGAGACCACCACAGTGGCCGATTGTGATGATGGTGAGTTCGAACCAACCGAAGCAGACGTTCCAGAGACCACCAGAGTGGCCTTTTGTGGTAATGAGTTCGAACCAACCGAAGCAGACGTTCCAGAGACCACCACAGTGGCCGATTGTGATGATGGTGAGTTCGAACCAACCGAAGCAGACGTTCCAGAGACCACCACAGTGGCCGATTGTGATGATGGTGAGTTCGAACCAACCGAAGCAGACGTTCCAGAGACCACCAGAGTGGCCTTTTGTGGTAATGAGTTCGAACCAACCGAAGCAGACGTTCGAGAGACCACCACAGTGGCCGACGAACCAGCAACTTGTACTGACGAGGAACCAGAACCCACCGAAGCAGGCTGTCCAGACATCACCACAATGGCCGACGAACCAGCAACTTGTACTGACGAGAAACCAGAACCCACCGAAGCAGACGATCCAGAGACGACCACAATGGCCGACGAACCAGCAACTTGTACTGACGAGGAACCAGAACCCACCGAAGCAGACGATCCAGAAACGACCACAATGGCCGACGAACCAGCAACTTGTACTGACGAGGAACCAGAACCCACCGAAGCAGCGCTGTCCAGACACGACCACAATGGCGACGAACAGCAACTTGTAATGACGAGAAACCAGAACCCACCGAAGCAGACGATCCAGAGACG
>NW_021829851.1:0-5634 GCF_006345805.1 Octopus sinensis | reverse complement strand
ACCCAAGTGACAGATATTATCCAAGTTTCTTCTATATCTTTGCCCTTTGGAATCTGATACTGAAGCAATGTTTTTTGTGTACTAGCATATGTCTCTTAAGTTCAGATATTGCTTTACAAGTTTTTTTTACATATGACACAAGTTGTAAGAGGCGGCTGGTGTCCAAGACCATTAGTTATCGTATATTGTATTGGGCCCGCTCCTCTCTTTATAATCTACATAAACGACCTTTCCACCGTCGTAAGATACTGCAAAGTGAAAATATTTGCTGGTGACACTAAGCTCCAGCAAATCATCATTGAAGAAGAAGACCGAACTCAACTCCAGGTTGATCTCTACGCGGTGAGTCAACGTATTTCTTTACTGCCCACAAGGGGCTAAACACAGAGGGGACAAACAAGGACAGACAAAGGGATTAAGTCGATTACATCGACCCCAGTGCGTAACTGGTACTTAATTTATCGACCCCGAAAGGATGAAAGGCAAAGTCGACCTCGGCGGAATTTGAACTCGGAACGTAACGACGGACGAAATACGGCTACGCATTTCGCCCGGCGTGCTAACGTTTCTGCCAGCTCGCCGCCTTACGTTTCTGCCAGCTCGCCGCGGTGAGTCAATGGGCAGACAAAAACAAAATGCAACTGAACGAGGGAACTGCGACACAATTTCTTTTCCTCAACAGGCCATGCTCTGTTTAACACTGTCCCAAAACTGCTCAGAGAGGAGAAGGATCCCATCACCTTTAAACGTAGTCTGGATAAATTTCTTCAAGGAATACCAGATAAGCCACCTATACCTGGATACAACTCACTCAACAAGAACTCACAACTTCAATGGACCATGATACCAAAACACTTGACTTAAAAATAATTTAGATAACCCTATCAGATGGTGCTATTAAGTTACACATGGCCTGGACCAATCTTTGGTCGAAATATATTTAAGTTTATCTAAATTTATATATAAGCTTATTATATATATATATATATATATATAATATATATAGATATATATATAATATATATATATAAACACGTTTATAGAGAACAAACATCAAATTCTATTGAAACGATTCTATATAACACCACGCTTCCATACATTTGATCATATATAAATATTACCATGTCCTTTAACATATAAAAAAGATATATATACACAGATGGTAAAAATATATATATGCACATAAAAATACAAATACATAGAACGGCCTATCAAGAAAAGGTATATACAATCAACTAAAAGTAAGTAATCAAAATGGATTACTGAAGCGGGTTAGGCGACTAAAAACTTTTCAAAGCATGTTTTAAAAATATATAAAAAATATATCAATCGACTAAAAAAGTTTTTACTCCCCCTAAAATAAAAAATATGTCAAAATAGTTCGTTTCATAAAAACCATGGTAGGTTGAAGTCCAAAGAGTATTAGACAATTCCACAAAATCAAGTCAAAACACTCTGTGGCCATTTCGTGAGTTCACCGCTGCAGTCCGATTACGAGTTAAAGTTCATCTGGTCAATGACCCCTTCATCAGGATGAACAGGAATCTCAACAATTAGTCGTTCTAAATTAATTTTTTTTTTACCTTCTGTATCTTTATATATATATATTATATATATATATATATATATATATAATAATTAAGATTTTTTAGCTAATTTGAAATTAAATCAGCAGTTTATACTTTCTTTCGAGAAAACCGCGCGGTAGCGGTGGATTTTGAAAATTTAGAGCATATAAGCTTGAGGGTCCCTTGCTGTAGCCTCGTGGACATATTCTCGTCCTAGGCTTCTCTGCTGATGAGACACGCCAGTTGTAAGCAAATTTAATTTAATTTAATTAATTTGTTTGACAAAGTTTATCGAAACTATGCATAGTCCAGAGGTGAAAAGGGTAAATGTTTTTATTTCTCTTCCAATTTCAGAATTACAACTATTTAGCGGTTTGAGTTTGGCTGCTCTTTCTAGTGAGTCGAGTGGCCTATCAGGGCCATTCCTATATTGTTGAATGTATATATATATATATATATATATATATATATATATATATATATTATATATTATATATATATATATATATTCTTTTTATATGTTGTAAGGCCATGGTAATATTTATATATGATCAAATGTATGGAAGCGTGGTGTTAAATAAAGTTGTTGACTCGAATTTGATGTTTGTTTTCTAATCAATGTGTTTTTAATCTCTGTCTCAATTTCATTTGTGCACTTCCTTTTTTCTGTCCTATAAACCCTTTTATCTCCATAAAAAGAGGCAATTATTATTTCTTGTCGTATATATAATTAATAATATCAGGGTAATAAAGATTTTAGAAATTTTTACTACCAGTGGCCTAGAATATAGAAAAATTAGTCAACAGATTATATATTATTAATATAAAATACAGTGGACATTTAAACACATCAAGAGGTATCCATCATAGGACTCCCTTACGCTAGGACTTTAGCTGTTCCTTCTAGCGTAAGGGAGTCCTATGATGGATATCTCTTGATGTGTTTAAATGTACACTGTATTTTATATACTCTTTTACTCTTTTACTCTTTTACTTGTTTCAGTCATTTGACTGCGGCCATGCTGGAGCACCGCCTTTAATCGAGCAACTCGACCCCGGGACTTATTCTTTTGTAAGCCCAGTACTTATTCTATCGGTCTCTTTTGCCGAACCGCTAAGTAACGGGGACATAAACACACCAGCATCAGTTGTCAACCAACGGTGGGGGACAAACACAGACACACAAACACACACATATACATATATACACATATATACGACGGGCTTCTTTCAGTTTCCGTCTACCAAATCCACTCACAAGGCATTGGTCGGCTTGAGGCTATAGTAGAAGACACTTGCCCAAGGTGCCACGCATATATATATATATATATAGGGCTTCCATATGCTTTTCATCTATTCACTCAAAGATATCGGTCGGTCAATCGGGGGCCATGGTAGGAGACACTTGTCTAAGGTGCTGTAAAGTGAGATTGAACCTGCAACCACCTCGTGGCAAAGCAAGCTTCTTAACCACACAGCTGTTTGCACTGATAATGTTTCGATTTGTTTGTATACGTGTGTGAAAGAGCGTATGCATGTGTGTGTATTCGTATGTGTGAGTGTAGGCTAATGCATTATATGTGCATGTGTGTGTTTGTATACGAATACATGCGTGCGCTTGTGTATGTGTGTGTGTGCTATGTGAGTGCTATTTATGTGTGTGTAATATGTATCTGTGCTATGTGTGTGCTATATGCGCGCGTGTGCTATTCATATGTGTGTGTGTGCGTGCGTGTCAGTTTTTGTGTGTCTTTTATATCCACCAAAACATCGTAAGTTTCCCATGAAATAAACGCGCATAAAGAATATGGATGCTATTATTTTTTTGTCTCTAAATGATAACATCGACAATAAGGCCTAATGGCACTCACTGTTATTGATATAACGCCAGAAAGAGACCCAGCCGTATGTGTGCGTGTGTGTGTGTGTGTATGTGTGTATGTATGTGTGCGTGTGTACGTGTGTGTGTGCATATGTGTGTGTGTGCGTGTGCGCGATAGTGCGTAGTTGTATGTATGTAACTGATTTCATATCATATCTGTCTGCTTAACTACCCATATAGATATATATAATATATATATATATATATATATATATATATATATATTATATATGCATGCATGTATGTATGTTTGCATGTATATATGTATGTATGTATGTATGTATGTATGTATGTATGTATGTATGTATGAATGTATGTATGTATGTAGGATAGATAGATAGATAGATAGATAGATAGATAGATTAAATGCATACGCATATGAAAAGTATGTATATATATATATATATATATATATATATATATATATATATATATATATATATATATATATACATATAGACATGCATATACATATATACATCTCTACATACACGCACACACATTGTAAATTATAAAGTTTTTACGCAGAGATACCCAGTTGTCTCCGAAAAAAATGTGTGTGGAAGAGAGAGTAAAAAAATAGAAAAAAAGAGAAAAAGAGATAGGGGTGGTGAGAGTAGGATATGACTGGGTGTAGGAAAGCAAAATGAGCACATTAGAGAAAGTGGTGTGTTTAGTATAATTTTTTTAAAAAGAAAAACGCAGATAAGATGGAAAAAACAATAAAATATTAAAACCTTAACCCCCTTACCTGCCCCTTCTCTTGCCACTACTACTTCAGTCCCTTCTCGGCCCTCGCAATATTACATTGCTAGAAATGGCAAAGAATGACGTAGAAACGATGTGGTTTCGTGCGCAATAAATCTTCTGATAAACCGTTTCATAAAACAAAACGAGACAACGTTCAGATTGGAAAATATATTTTACTGGCTCACGTAAGATTTCATCGCATGTGTGGCATCGGTTGTCTGTTAGACTAGACTGGAGAGACACAGGCGCAAAGCTGGCAGAATTGTTAGTTGCGAAATTCACCTCGCTCTTTATGATATTACGGATTTGATTTCATAGCGTGATACTTCGAGTAATTATTTTTCAACCATCGCCTGTGCTTCAATGAAGCTACGGGATTTGGACTGAATTGGGTTGTTCACTGCAGGACAAGGGCCACAGCATGTTCTCTCCACCAACCATGGAAATATTCGAAATTGTTCTTATTGTACATTGTTTTTCTTTTCTTTTTTTTTTTTGTCAATATGAGTTTGAGCTTAAGACCACATTGGTTTGCCACACTGGCTTGACTTGGCTTAGCAGAGGGGTGTAGTTTTTATACTCATACCCAGGAGTAATTTAGTCGATTACATCAACCCTAGTGCTCAACTGATATTTATTTTATCGACTTTCAAAAGAATGAGAGGCAAATCGACCTTGGTGGAATTTAAACTCAGAACGCTAAGATGGACGAAATACCTATTTCTTTATTACCCACAAAGGGCTAAACATAGAGAGGACAAACAAGGACAGACATAGGTATTAAGTCGATTACATCGACCCCAGTGCGTAACTGGTACTTAATTTATCGACCTCGAAAGAATGAAAGGCAAAGTCGACCTCGGCGGAATTTGAACTCAGAACATAACAGCAGACGAAATACCGCTAAGCATTTCGCTCAGCATGCTAACGTTTCTGTCAGTTCGCAGTCTAATGGGATTTGAATTAGATAGAGATTAGCTGAAATTACTGTAAAATATTCGAAATTATACTTATTGTACGCTTTTATCAATCCGAAAGAATAAAAGGCAAAATTGGCTTTGAACTCAGGACACGAGATCCGAAACAAATACAGTGAGACTTTCTACCCAACGTCTAACGATTCAACCATTTCACTGTCATTCTACGACATTATCTTAGATTCAAGCGATTAAGAATTTTGATGAAATGCATATACATTCCCTTGTCATATATTTTGAACTCATAACTTATAAACTTGTAATCCAGTACCTTATTGATAAAATCAAGAATTTGAGATGTTCTTTATCGGCAAGGATGCTAATACTACGATGTAAGAGAGTTTATAGACATCGATAGATTTGGTAACCGCGAAAAGTAGAAAAGTCTGACTCGACAGAACTCGAAACTGTAACCGTTTTGTTTGATTGTTTACCCCACATGGCAACCGATTTTATT
>NW_021829850.1:0-5872 GCF_006345805.1 Octopus sinensis | reverse complement strand
GTTTGTTACGTACGACTAACAAAAACTAAATGACTAATAAATTGCATCACTTATGACAGAAAACCATTTCGAGAGGAGGTTATACAATATATACCTACACTTCCTTACAACTGTTTTTATTGTTTAGCTCATGGTCTGTCTTGAATGAGTGGATCTATGATCAAAGCCATTCCAAATGTGACCTGCCTTTTCCCAATGCCTCTAATTAGTGTCCTATTTTATTAAAACCCAGTGCCTAGAAGACGTGTGTATTGACTGCATTTTCTTATTCGAGTGAGACGTGGACCACTTACAGGCATCATATGAAAATTCTGGAGAGATTTCATCAGAAGGGTCTCGGACGTATCTTGGGAGTCATTTGGGGATGTTTTATACCAGATAAAGAAGTTTTGCGCATGGCATGTGTGATCGTGTTCTGTTGTCAAAAGCAGGATACGTGAATTATATGAAGTTACATGAAAATCGAAATGCCCAAGTAGGCAATAATCTTGACCACCAACCGCCTCTGACAACTTGTGTCATATGTCACAAAACCTGTAAGATAATATCAGGACTTAAAAGGCATATGCTAGTTCACAAAAATATTCCTTCAGATTACAAAGAGCAAAGATGTAAAAGAAACTTGAATAATGTCTGTTACTTGTGTTTGAAGCCCGGTCAGTCAGCAGCTGGTCCTAAAAGTCATCTGAGAGTTTATCAACTGGGGTGGAGTTGTGCTGTGTGATGAAGTGTGGGGTGTGTGTTGATGGGACGGCTTTCATTTGTCAAGATGAAGCAGTCATCATATACATACATACATACATACATACATACGTACGTACGACACACACACACAACACACACACACACACACACACATATATATATATATAAAATACATGTTATGTACAGGACATCACCAACGAGTGAAAAATATGTAAACACACGGGAGACAAGTATAGGACAAAATACCAAAAGAAAATAACTCGCCCATCAGTTGTTAAAGTAAACAATCGATGAAGACAAACATTAAGGGCCGTTAGGCCAAGACAAACTGTAATGGGTGACGCCCGGGGGAAATACCTAATAGAAATAGAAGTAAATAATAGAAGAGAAAAAATGTCAGGAGGCGAGAGAATCGACGTCCAGCTCTGTGGTTGTCCCGTCCAGAAAAGACAGGGGTGAGAGAACTGGCCTGTAGTCACGTGTGGGCAAAAGGCAGAGTGGAAGGGGACAAGAGAGAGAATGAGAGAAAGAAACAAAGGGTGTGAGGAGAAGGGAGAATGAATGAAAGACAGTAAGGAGTGGGAGAAAGACAGACAGAATATACTTTTCTACTCTAGGCACAAGGCTCGAAATTTTGGGGGATGGAACCAGTCGATTAGATCGACGGCAGTACTTAAATTATCGACTCCGAAATGATGAAAGGCAAAGTGGACCCCTGCAGAATTTGAACTCAGAGCGTAGCGGCAGACGAAATACCTATTTCTTTACTACCCACAAGGGGCTAAACACAGGACAGACAAACGGATTAAGTCGATCACATCAACCCCAGTGCGTAACTGGTACTTAATTTATCGACCTCGAAAGGATGAAAGGCAAAGTCGACCTTGGCGGAATTTGAACTCAGAACGTAACGGCAGACGAAATGCGGCTGCGCATTTCACCCGGCGTGCTAACGTTTCAGCCAGGTTGCCGCTTTAAGACAGACTATACACACACACACACACACACACACACATATATATATATATATATATACATATACATACTTAATTTGTCGTTTCTATCATTCTCTCCCTAGAAAAATATAATTTACATAGGATTGTTAATCGACGACAACTTGTGTCAATGTTGACATTAACATATGAATTAGATTGTTATTTTATTCAAGCGGACATCCTTCCATGGCCTCCCACAATTAAAACAAAGCCTCGACTATCAAATGGGGGTATCATACTTGAATACGCCTGCAGGTTTGGCTAATGCGGTATGAACTCATATGCATATGAATATGTAAATTAAGCTCTGTCGATTTTAATGCATTGTATTCAGGTGTTCAATCAAGTGAACTGCCCGTTCTTTGAATTAGCAAGTGTGTAAGTGGCTGAGTATTCCACAGAAACCTTAGTACTTTTGCCCTAATGCCCACATTTATATCTTACAATCGAGTTGCTGTTGTACGTATATGAGTGTGCATTTATATATGTATGTACGTGTGTGTACCTACATGTATGTATATATGTATATATACATATACATATATTAAAAGTATATATGTGTTATATATATATATATATATATATAATATATATATATATAATATATATATATATATATATATATATATATACACACACACACACACACTCATATACACGTGTGCGTTTCTGTGTGTTTTCGTTTGCTTGTGTTTCGATTCAACATCAAGTATTTTTCTTGTTCTTTTCGTCGTTGGTATATTTACCATTTGGTATGGCAGCGAGATAGCAGAATCGTTAGGGCGTAAGAGAAAAAAAAGAACAAAACAAAAAGAAAAGAAAATGTCTTGCAGTCATTGCTTTGACCGACCTAGCCTTTCATCCTTTGGATTCGATAAAATTAGAACCACTTGAGCACTAGGGTCAACGAAATCGCCTTAACATCGACCTAACATCCTTAACATCGCTGGCCTTGTGCCAAAATTTGAAACTACTCTTCTTCTTCTTCTTCTTCTTCTTCTTCTTCTTCTTATTATTATTATTATTATTATTATTATTATTATTATTATTATTATTTATTATTATTATTATTATTATTATAATATATTATTATTGAGTGAGAGAGCAGTGCATGCCATCAAAGTGACACTGGGGTAAAATTACGAAGCCCAATATACCCATCATGACTACCCGTCTGATAAGGGTACACCAGGCACATGATCACAACCATATGTGCGCGACATGGTGATCTCATATCAAGATAAACAGCACATGACCTTGCAGGTGGGGCCCAGTTAGAATTTTCTTCAGGTTGAGTAGCCATCCCGCTCAAAGGTCCCTGAATAAGGGTTGTTTAAGGATGTTGAAAGAACCACCCATTTTCCAGAGGTGAATATTCAAACCCTAAAGAATCCCTCTCAACACATGGCTATGATGCTCCCCAACTATCTGCTCGTGATCAGAGATGCACATATCGTCAGCACTAAGGGACATGCTCAACTGGTTAAGGTCAAACAACTGACAAGCAAATCTGTGGTATTGAGCAGAATATTTGCTGTAGCCCATCTTTTATACCAAGACAAAACAATGTACATGATAACACTTCCAATCAGTTAAGATCAGAAGCCATGAGAGCCACTGCCTGGTACTGCATCAGGGCATTTATTATTATTATTATTATTACTATTATTATCATTATTATTATTATTATTATTATTATTTATGGGTTTTTCTTCTTCTTTCAAATTTGCTTCCATTTCTTGCCGAGTGTCTTCCCGACTCCTAGAGCAAAGAAACTCATAGTATACATTGGTAGGCCATTAAACTAAACTCACTAGTTCGTTCATTTTTTTTTGATAGAAATAAAGTTAAATTAAAATACATGGGAAGTAATAGTTCTCACATCGATAATGCTCTTCTCAATACGTGTGATGTACCAGTTAAGACAATCTTTTGCACTTCTTGAAGGGATAGTAAGCCAGGGATCATTCTCATATAATTTTCGGTTCCCTTCTTGATCATTCCTAGTGCTCCTACGATCACTGGTATTGTAACCGCCTTCAGATGCCACATTTTCTCAATTTCAATGAGTAGGTCTTTATATTTTCTGAGCTTGTCAAATTCTTTCGCCGAGATATTATGATCACTGGGGATGCTCATGTTGATCAATAAGCAAACTTTACTGTTTAGGTCTTTCACAACAATATCCGGTTTATTGGCTTTGATGGTTCGGTTTGTATGTACTGGAAAGTCCCACAGAATCACTATTATTATTGACAGCTATTATTATTATTATTTTTTTTTCTTCTTTCAAATTTGCTTCCATTTCTTGCCGAGTGTCTTCCCGACTCCTAGGGCAAAGAAACTCATAGTATACATTGGGGAAACTCATAGTATACATTGGGGAAACTCATAGTATACATTGGGGAAACTCATAGTATACATTGGAGAAACTCGACCAAAACAGAGAAATTGTGACTTAACAAAAAATATAGAAAGACAAAGAAAAGGTATTCGAAAGCCAAAAGATGTTTTTTTTCAGCTGAGGTGTAATTATATAATTAAAACAAATTCAAAATTTAAATTTTGGAACATGTTATCTGGTCTATGCCCGAATTCAAATGGGTAGGAGGCCTATAACAAATTTGTGCGTGTGGTTGGGCCTTTAATAGCCAGGGATCAATTTCAGTTCAATCACAGAAAGGAATTCAATTACCTATCGGCCACTCAGTTACGTGTCGTCATCTCTCTCCCTCTCTCGTTCTGTCTCACTTCCTCTCTCCCTTGCTCGGTACACGTGTCAAATTTAAGTATCTTAATTTTCTCGTTAACCCGGTTGCTGCTTCTGTGGCCCAGTAGGCCTGGGTATTAACAAGCAATTAATACAACGCATACGTGCCGGTTTCAAATCTCTTCCAGAAATTTCAGGAGACGTAATTAAATATTTTTATTTAAGCAACAAAACTTCTTTCTCTTAAGCGTGACACACGCGTCAGGTACATACAAAAACAAATTGGCGTATTAATATTATTGATAAGGCCTGTAGAGATTTCACGTTCCATTAATGGTTTATGTTGAATTTTGATTCATAGGCGCAGGAGTAGCTGTGTGGTAAGTAGCTTGCTTACCAACCACATGGTTCCGGGTTCAATCCCACTGCGTGGCACCTTGGTCAAGTGTCTTCTGCTATAGCCTCGGGCCGACCAATACCTTGTGAGTGGATTTGGTAGACGGAAACTGAAAGAAGCCTGTCGTATATATGTATATATATATATATATGGTGTGTGTATGTGTGTGTTTGTGTGTCTGTGTTTGTCCCCCTAGCATTGCTTGACAACCGATGCTGGTGTGTTTACGTCCCCGTCACTTAGCGGTTCGGCAAAAGAGACCGATAGAATAAGTACTGGGCTTACAAAGAATAAGTCCCGAGGGCGATTTGCTCGACTAATGGCGGTGCTCCAACATGGGTCGAGTTGCTCGACTAATGGCGGTGCTCCAGCATGGCCGCAGTCAAATGACTGAAACAAGTAAAAGAGAAAAGAGAAAGAGAGTATAGATTTACAGAACTTCATCGAATTGATTTTATATAACGTAACTGATTGTATTTCATAAAGTGATTTAAATTGTAACAATCGAACATCTTTTGCTTTCAAGATTTCCATTGTTATATATGTATGTATGTAAGTGTGTGTGTGTGTGGCATTAGAGCTTTACGTAGCTTTCGCAGAGTCCTGTCAAACCATCCAACCTATGCCAGCAAAGAATACATTAAATGATGATGATGTTGATGATAATGATGATGATGATATATGTAATATTTAGCACACGCAAATATATAAATATATATAACTAGTAACGATACACATGCACAAATAAATATATAATGAAAGTTATATATACATACACATTAGCACAATACTCACACAAATATACACCTACACGAATATATATGCATACATACATACACAAATAAACATTTATAAGTACATAAATACATACATATGTAGATAAATACATACATGCATACATACACATATATGCATACATAAATACAATAGCATATATACATGTATACTTCCATTTATACATCCATAACTAAATGTATATATAAAAAAGATATGGCGGATACTTATGCATATTCTGAGGAATGTGTTGTGTCACTAGCGAAATTGTTTTACACTTCCTCTGTCTTA
>NW_021829849.1:0-5818 GCF_006345805.1 Octopus sinensis | reverse complement strand
CACTTTATTTCACGTTGCTCTAGTTCACTCAGCTGTAGAAATGAGTTGCGACGTCACTGGTTCCAAGCAGTATCGGCCGTTGCCTTTCCCTTGGACAACACTGGTGGAGTGGAGAGGGGAGGCTGGTATGCATGGGCGACTGCTGGTCTTCCATACAACCATGCCCGGGCTTGTGCCTGGTGGGGGTAACTTTCTAGGTGCAATCCCATGGTCAGTCATGACCGAAGGGGGTCTCAGATATATATATTTGTGCATATATAAAATATATATGTGTGTGTGTGTGTGTGTGTGTTTGTGTGTGTGTGTTGTAGCAGTAGAAAAGAGGCAGGGTGCTCATGGTTGGAACGTCTTTGATCATAGATCTTGGGAACAAAACCGCTTTTATCCATCGGCAGTAGCTGCATCACTACGAAGCACCACTACCATCACCATGGTCACCATCATCATCATCATCGTCATCATCATTATGTATACTTATCACACCGAAAATGATGGGAACGAATTAGGATGTTGAAATGCGTACCCAAAGATTACGAAGAAGTACGTAAGGCGTTGTGTAGGGCCCTAAGGAATTTGAGGAATTTAAAAGAGCGGCAAATAGTGAAATACGAGGTATGGGGCGTTTTGGTTCAGCCATTTCGGTCTCGCCTATTTGGCGTCACTTAATCGACGCTGACTTATTTGACAGCAGCCTTCGTAATATTTCTCTCGTTTCTCCTTTCTTTCTCTGCCCCTCTATCCTTCTATATCTCTCTCCCTCTTTTTCTGTATGTATGTATGTGCGTTTGTGTGTGCATGTGTTTGTGTGTGTGAGCATATTCCTCTTTATGTGTAAGATGAGAGGGCGAGTGTTTATGCCAATCGTGTTCAATTAATAAATTTTCATGTTTCTTTCTCACACTCAGGGTGTTTGTGTTTGTGTGTGTGTGTGTGTGTGTGTGTGTGTGTGTGTGTGTGCGCGTGCGTATGTGTGTTTATGTGTGTAAGAACATTCCTCTCTATGTCTATGATGAAGTGGAGTGTGTTTTTGTCAATCGTGCTCAATTAATGTAGTTTGTCTTTATTTCTCTCTTCCTCTGTCTTTCTCTCTCTCTCTCCCACTCTCACTCTCTTTCTTTTTCACTCTCTTTACCTCCATGTGTATATTTCTGCTCGCACGCGCACTTGTATGCGTATGTGTGTGCCCGCGTGTGTGAATGTGTACGTTTCTGTGTGTACATGCATATATGTGTATGTGCTTACCTCCAGCGCACCAAAGAGTACTGTCGCCAAAACCGGATGAACGCCCAACCAGCCGTGCCAAATTTTCCGCAGTCCAAACAGCTGCGCCCAATTGTCTCATTCCATGGAATGAGTACTAATAGATACGAGAGAGAAAGAGAGAGTTTGTGACGTAGGGGTGAGTTGTGAGGAGTACAGCAAAGTTAATAGATGATAGCATTGGAATGAGTTGAGTACCAAGGAGTATGAGAGATTTTAAAAGATATTTATTTGAAATCAATAAAGCTAAAATGTCTGTTTTTATAGTCATTGCAGACAGTAGTGAAGGTCGTGGAGGGAAAGGCCGAGATAGGGGAAGGGAGCGAAATCAATTTGAAAGTGAAAAAAGTATTTAAACATGGAATTGAAACTAATTTTTTAAAAAATAAACGAAAATTTAGAATTCTTTTTTTTTTTATTTAGTTTTTATCTAAATCTGATTTTGTTGGAATTTTTTTACTTCTTTCATCTTAGATTTAAATTTTAATTTCATTGCAAAACGTTGATTCGATTAATTGGTCGTGGTTGGCGGGGGTGCTGTCCTTTTTTCTGGGAGGGAGATTTGATTGTTATTTTTAATTTTTGCAATGGGGGTAGGCTGGGATGGCGTGGTTCTTTCTTGCCCACTTTTGTTTAATGAGAATTTCTCCGTTAAAGTAATTCAAAATTACAACCTGCAAAAACAGTTAAATAAAAAAAATAAAATAAAATAGCATAGCAATGTGCAGGCGTGGCTGTGTAGTTAAGAAACTCACTTTGCAACCATGTAGTTTTGAGTTCATTCCCACGGCGTGGCACCTTGGCCAAGTACCTTCTACTATAACTCTGAGCTAACCAATGCATCGCGAGTTGATCTAGTTGACAGAAACTATGTGGATTCCCATATTTATATATATATATATAACAAATTAATCAATAAAGCATATGCATATATACATACATATATGTACGTACCTACATCTACATGTATATATACATACATATATGGGTATAGGACACCCCAAAAACGTCGAACACAATGAGAAACGAAAACATAAACACAAAACCAAGGAACTGGAGATTTTTCTTAAACAACGAAAAAATAGAGTACAGGACAAATAACACAATGAAAATTCCCCTTCTTCAGTCGCCATGGTTTCATCTACTCCGCGTTTCGAAGGTGAAGGAGAGACGCGACTTCGGTTGAAACAATCCTTCCCGCACATATATATATATATATATATATCCGGAGAGCTTACCTCTGCCAAATTCACTCGCTGAGCTTTAGTAGAACAGATTTACCCACCATACCACGAAAATGGGATGACGCTGAAATCATGCATTTGCGGATCGAACTTCTTAACCATGCAGCCTCTTGCTGCTTTGAGTTTCACCTGGAGGCATTCGAAATCTTCAAGCAAGTTGTACAAGTTTTTTCCACACTTTATACTAAACGGGGATATGTGGGTGAGTGTGTGTATGTGTATGTGTGTGCGTGTGTGTGCGTGCGTGTGTGTGTGTGTGTGTGTGTGTGTGTGTGTGGTGTGTGTGTGTGTGTGTGTCTTTTATTTCCTTTTACATCTGTTTTCTTTTCTTTCTTCATTTTCTTTATTCCCATCTTCCAGATAATCTAGACCCTTTGGCCAATATATTCGGGGACCGGTTTGCTGTGGTGAACCACCTGGATACATCCTTAATTAGGTTCTGTAACGAAATCATTCGAGAGATCAAATACAACAAGCAGATCGCAAATGATGTAGACAACGAAGAGACAAACAATAAGCTACACACCTTGAACCTGTACATTATTCTGATGCAACTGGATGATAGCCTCCTCAACCTCTATGTCATCAAATTTGCAGAGTAAGTAACACAAACACTTTATATATCATTTTTATATATAGTTTCACATAGAATTTTTTAAAAACTCTTTATTACTTATTACATAGTTTCTATAAATTAATATGTATGTCATGCTGAAGATTTTTTTAAAGAATGAAATGGTGCTAAATGTAATTACTTAAGGCTAAAAATTTTAAGATCATCATATTAAGTATGAAAAAGAGTTTTTTTTTTTTGTTAATATATATATTGTATGCATCTTCTTCCTTGAGGAAATAGTTATCTCCCTTATACAAACTCCCTGTTAGGGGACGTGTGTGTGTGTTAGGGCGTTTGGGTGAGTGTTTATGTTTGAGTGGGTGGGTTTGTGAGTGGATTTGTTTAAAACCGCAAATATTATATAAATTTTCGCATGAACTGGCATATCTAACCTGTCTCTCCATCCTAAAGATGGAGGCCGGATTAACTTTATGTTTATATGCTTCAATTACTGGTTTCATTCTGAACGGAGAGAGACTTGACGAAGTAGACATCTTCATGTACTTATGAGACACTTTGATCAAGGTGGGCAAACCTTAAAAGGAATAACAAGTCTCAGTTTGGCCTCTGCTACCACAACGAAGTTGGAACACCAGATGGAAAATCAATTCTGTTAGTTTTCCAACGGAACCCTAAGTGTACAAATTCCTGCGATTCTTCTGTTTGGGTGTGAGAGCTGGACTTACATAGAACAGCTTACATAGAACGAAATATCCAGGCATTTGAGCACAAGTTCGGTATACGCATTGCGTTCACAGAACACAAAACGAACAGCTTTGTCATACAGCAAGTCAAACAATATACGTTGGCAGACAGGAATTACTCCTTGCGCAGGTAAAAAAGACGAAAGTCTGCCTGGCACTGTCACGTATCCCGCCGCAACTCCCAGTTTAAAATCTTTCTTCACGGCACAGCTGAGGGCGGGCGGGCGAACGTCAGAGGAAATCTTGATCTGTTATGTATGTGTATATAAACATGTAAACATGTGTGTCTCTATGGACATAGATTTGCATGTATGAGTTTCATATGAAAATAAATGTTATACATTATATAAATATATACATAAATACATGAAACGGGTTCTACTCGCTGTGAATAAATATTAAGATAATCTACACGTTTACACACGCAACCATAGTTTCACACACGTCTGTAAAAAGACATGTATAAACATTGACCACACACACACACACACACACACACACACACATACACACATACAGTGTGTGTGTGGTGTGTGTGTGTGTGTGTGTGGAGTGTGCGTGTGTATGTGTGAGGAATATGCAAATAAACATACAGACAGACAGACAGAAAAGGAAGGTGCCGTATCAACGTTTGTATGTACGAAATAATTAGCGAGTTAACGGTAGCATTTTATATAAACTTGTTTGATTACGTGTGTGTATATATTATATATATATTATATATATATAATATATATATATATATATATTTATGTATATGAATATATATATATATATTAGGAGAGAGAGAGAGTGTGTGAGAGAGAGAGTGTGAGAGAGAGAGAGAGAGAGAGAGAGAGAGAGAGATTGATTAATTGATTGATTGACTGATTATATCGATACAGCTTGATCCAATCCCAAAAGACTGGTTCACCAGCCAACATCATTAGATTGGCCAGTATAATGGGATAGGAGCTTTATTTGTATATTCAAAACGATTCCCATAAACGAATGTAAAACATATATATATCCGCTCACGCACACGCACACATACCACACAACACACACACACACACACACACACACACACACACACACAAACATATATATATGCATCTATTTTTGAACATATTATTCTCTTGTTCTTTTGTATAAAGATAGAGAGATATACCCAGTGCTTGACAAAAAATTCAAGGGTAACATATGTATTTGGATACACAATATAAACTACTTGGCACCTTGGGCAAGTGTCTTCTATTATGGCATCATTTAAAACTAAAGCAAAACATCAGCTACATGAAGACGCACTTACCACCTGCCTAACGTTACTAGTGGTAGGATGCGGCAGAAAAATCATTTACAACAGAAATAAAATAAATACCACAGAAGGACAAAATGGAATAAGCAGGACAAGAGGAGACACATGGGACAGAGAGTCACTGATGAGGTCACGGAATGTGTGACGAAAGGACTTGAAGAAACGTATAATCTAAAAATGTGAAGGCGCGTGGCCTAGCGATCAGGCTGTTGCACTTACATCGCTAGATCGTGGGTTCGATTCCCTGATTGGGCTGCGCGTTGAATTCTTAACTAAAACACTTCATTTCACGTTGCTCCAGTCTCCCCCTTCGATCAGGTGGGAAATGGTGGCCTGCTCGCCGAGCAAGCGGGGTAACGTCGTTTGAAGGCTAAAACAATACAAAACACATTGTGACCAGCAATGTGTAACGTCTGATAGCCTGACCGGTCACGTGATCACGTGATAAACTAAAAATAATACGAATCAAAATCAAATAAATAGCGCATGTGTTTAATTGATAAGAACATGTGATCCTCCCCAATATAAAAATATCGGTTTCAACACGCGAGTTCACATCAGGTAACTTGCAGAGCACCGCCTTTAATCGAGCAAATCGACCCCGGACTTATTCTTTGTAAGCCCAGTACTTATTCTATCGGTCTCTTTTGCCTAACCGCTAAGTAACGGGGACATAACACACCAGCATCGATTGTCA
>NW_021829848.1:0-5827 GCF_006345805.1 Octopus sinensis | reverse complement strand
CATGCATATATAATCAATCTATCTAAGCAACCCACCTACTTACCTACCTATATAGATATGTCAATGTGTTCCTGTGTATGTGTGTGTATACATTTATTTCTCTTCTTGTTTCTTTCTGTGTTCGTTTCTGTGGAAGAGCGTAGGCTCGAAACGTAAAAGCCCTTTTCTATTCCTGAGCGTTTGTTTTGTACACCACCTGTCTTCGTCTTTTGTTTTTTTTCGTAAACCTATATATATATATATGTAAATATATGTGCCTGTTTATACATATATACACATATGCTCAGCACATATGTGTGTGTGTGTGTGGTAAACAAAAATGAACGGATAGTTTAAAACATCACAACACGCATTTTAATAGCGAAGTCGTATTGTTATTCATCATCCATTTCATCAGGTAATTTTCTGAAGTTACATACACACATTCGTGTGTATGTGTGTGCATATATACGTACATATATATATGATGAATATAAAATCATTTACACACAAACACACACATATTTCTGTGTGCGCGCTCATACACACACACACACACATTAACACGTGCGTCCGTGAGTGTACTCACTGAGAAGGGGGGAGTGGAAGTGAGTAAGAAACATGCGCAATCACCTATGGACGTATTAAAGAAGATAGAAAAAAGGAAAATGTATGGGTTGAAGATAATTAAATCAAGATAGAGAGGAAGACCAAGAGAGGAGCCAAGGAGGAACTGTATGAAGCAAATATCAAATAAATGTCACAGTTGTTAGATTACAAGAATGAAGAAAAAATAAAATCAAATAAAACAAACTAAAAACCTCTAACGGCTTTTTAAAAAAAAAAACTATCAACGATATCTTTACTGCCAACAACTTTCTGTCAACACTTTCGTTTTGCTTTCCAGCTGTTTTTGTGTGGTGTGTGAGAGCTTTGATCATTTAGTCTACGTGTGAATGAGTGATTGAGTGACTGGACAAGCCAGCTATCAGTCCTTCGATCAACAACTGCGGTGGATCAACGGTTACTGTAGTTAATTTTCTCCCCATCTTATTTGTTGTTGTCGTTGTTGTTGCCACTGTTTCTGTCCAGATCAATTGCGACTTGATAAAAAATTCGGATCAAAAAATATATTCACCCGCGACCATCTTTATTTAATTTTTGCTAGACATTGTATATGAAAAACTTTAAGGGAAGGAACTATAGGGAAATGAATTGAGATAAATTTAGCTGTTATCTCCTGGTGGTCGAATGGCCGTGTAGGGGCTTTCTTGTTGCTCAACGTTGCTGTTATTAAATCCCAGGTTCGTAACGATGACAAGCGTATTCTTGTTTTATTTCCTCCCGCGATAAATAAAGAAGTATGATTCTTGAAAACGACGCCGAGGTCAATTAAGTCTTCATGAGTTGATATGGTATGATACCAGTTGTATACTGAGAAATTTAATCGTGTGATCACTCTTCAAAAACCGGAAGGTTTGGGCTAATATTAGAATCGTTTCTGCGCTAGACAAACGATTTCTTCCAGCCTTTATAAGTTCTGAGTTCAAATTCTGTCAAAGAGGACTTTGCCTTTCTTACTTTCCGGCCTTGTGCATATAAGAAGACTGGTTATTATTAGTATTATTATCATCATCATCATCACTATTATTGCAGTGTGCTAGCAGAATCGTTAGCATGCCGGACAAAATGTTTAGTGGCATTTCGTCCGTCTTTGTGCTCTGAGTTCAAATTCTGCGAATATAAAATTTACCAGTTGAGTACTAAAAATCGATATAAACCACAAACTCCCTTCCCCCAAAATATCAGGCCTTGTACCTAGAGTAGAAAAGATTATTATCCTCATCATCAACCTAATACATGCAAATTTTAATCAACAGGAAAGTTGTCTTGAGGTTTGTTGACCACAAATTTCTTCAAATCTCTAGAATTTTCCTTAGGATTCTTACAGAACACAGGATGGTACTTTCGCGGTGAACAACACGAATCTCATGTCCAATAACTTTTACGTAGCATTTTGGGTGCCGTGCCAAACGTGCCATTTCCACAGGAATAATTGCTGTTTCAGTCTTCTACAGTCCTTTCAACTCTGGTTAGATCCTGATCTCTCTCTCTCTCTCTCTCTCTCTCTCTCTCTCTCTCTCTCTCTCTCTCTTAGTTTCTATGGTATCGACTGTTATAACAGGGATTTGCAAAATCTATGATCTCACACTAGTTTGTTCTCTATAATCATGTCTGGTCTTTATGGGGAAATCCCATAAGATCCAGTAATCTATTCTCTGTCACAGCCTCTAGTTCGTGTTCTCACCGCTTTACTGTTGCTTTGAAGTCACATACTCGGTTAATATCCCAATGCACTTGTTTTTATATATATCTACTTAGTTATGCCTGCGCTTAAACTGTTTTTATACTAGCTTACTGCACACATTGAAGAGATGACTGATAATTCGTCCCCTTTCCTGCAAATTCTACCTTTGATGTCTAAGTTTTGTCATTCTTTGCTTCTATCAGATTCGTCCTAATAGTTTGTTCCTGAGGAGCTACGATTAGCGCTGTGGTCTCTCATTTCAGATTTCGGTTGGTTAGTCAGAGCCAGCGTTCTTCACTTATAACATCTTCCGTTGGTGGCATCAATCAGTGATACAATTCCTTTTCTTTCCACCTGCTTGCTCTATTCTTCAATTCTCCTACTGTTTCAGTTACATTTTAGACATCTCTAGCTATCAGTAGTATTCTTTCTTCACTCCGTACACCATAATGTTTCAACCCCAATATCGTAATTCCCTGCCACCTTTCTTCGTCTAATTTCGTTTCTAGCAGCTTCGTAATTCTTCTCGTAAACTCTTTAGAGATTTTCTCTCATATCTCCTTCCATTATCCTTACAGCACTCCAAGGTATTTGTATCCCTCATTATTTTACAGCAATCTAATCATGTTCTGCTGTGGTAACTTTTGCCATCAGGGTTTACCTTCGGGCATGATCATTACTACGCATTTATTTATTCCAAGCTCCATTTCAATATCTGTACTGAATACTCTCACTGTTTGGATCAAAGAGTCTAGGGCTATCTCATTTCTTTTTATATAGTCTGAGGTCATCCATATAAAGCGGGCGATGGATTTTCTCTGTATACTTATCAGAGGGATTAACGCAATGCCGAAGAGCAGCGGAGTGAGTGAGTCTCCCTGGAAAACGCTGATCAACGGTTCCCCTCCACTTCTTTCTGCATCTTTTTTGCTCCGCTGGCAGTAAGTTCTCCTTTTCCAGAAAATTCCATATTTCATCTACTGTGAGGCCAATTAGATAAACATAATAGTTCTATAATTACTGACTTCCCATCTCTTTATTAACTGCTGATGATGACGCCATTGTTACCACTTAGGATAGCAGTAGTATTAAAGAATGCCTCGAGAATAAAAACGGCAGCGAAAGTTTTCATGTAGATAAATCTATCACAGAGGGAGGTGGGTCTCTTTAGACTTGGCTGACAACCCCCTAGAGGCGGTGTCTCGATAAAACACTGGTGGTTGTGACACTTCATCTCTACAGTCTTCTTCGTGTTCCGTGTGAATGTCTTTTGCACGGTAAGTGTTCCACTGTACAGCAGGGTGGGCCTGGTCGTTATCCAAATACTACTAAGATTAGGAGAAAATCGACGCAAAACGACAACAAAACTGCAATGGAATGTTATTAAAGAAAAGAGCCTACTAAAATCATGTACAACAAAAGACTAGAAAAATCTAATCGTGATGAGATAGTGGTTATTCCGATTGGAACTGAAGGAGATCTCCACAATAGTGAAAGAGTGTGAACATGACTACGCTGAATACGAAGGAAATGAAGCAGAACAATATCAGGGATTGGTAGAGCAACCAATAAATCTTCACAGAAGAAACAGCTACCCAGACGAAGGCAGATTTTATTTCGTGGAAGGAAAAATTGTTACAGAATAAGAAAGGAACTTACTATAACGCCTGAAAGAGACACGAAATAACGAGAGAAAGAGGCTACCTGTTCTGAGAGGAATCAAAAGTGGAAAACGAAGTGGTGCAAAATGTAACAGATCTAAACGACACCTAAATTCTTGGGGTTAAAAGACGTACGAAAAACAAAGGACAAAATCCCGTAGCAGGACCAAAGGCATGAGAACCAAATTGAACAGCTCAAGGGAGATCTTGGACGGATATTTGCAATCATAGAAAAGAAGAGAGTAAGCGAAAGGCACAGGGACGAACTACAAAGAAAGTACGTCAAACATAAAGGACTGCAGGTCGTCCAAAAATAAAAAAAATTTAAACCATATCAAGTAAAAAAAAAATGAAATGAAAAAAAAAAACCTGGATACTAACAGAGAACAAAGCAATACCAGCAGAATAGACTCAATAACATCGAAAGAAAATGCTATAAACAACTGAACCAGAGTAACAATATGTCAGATACTGAAGCAGCAAAGAGGTTCAAGGTAATATAAAAGCCGGGCTGGTTGCGGGGATTTAAAAGAGAAGATGGAGCGACAAGAAAAATATAATAATCACGGATATGAAAGTAAAAGAGGTGCTCGAGAAAATACCAAACGGAAAGCAACCCCACTCTCCAGGCCCTGTGGTGTCCAAGGTTTCTGGCTCTAAAAACTTTCAAGTATACAAAGGAATGTACATTTTTTTTTTTTTTTTTTTGCCTAGTGTGTAAATGGAACAGTAACATAGATGACAAAAGGACAGACAGTGTTGATACAGAAGTACAAAGAAAGCTAAGGTGGGGGGGGTCAGCAATTGTAGACACTACTACTACTACTACTATTTTATTTTAGGCGGCGAACTGGCAGAATCGTTAGCACGCCGGACAAAATGCTTGGCAGTATTTCGTCCGTCTTTACGCTCTGAATTCGAATTCCGCTGAAGTCGACTTCACCTTTCATCATTTCGAGGTCGATGTATTAAGTACTGGGTTCAATGTAATCGACTGGCCACTCCACATAAACTTTCAGGCCTTCTACTCGGAGTAGAAAGCATTATTATTATTATTATTATTATTATTGTATTTAAGGCGGTGAGACGGCAGAATCGTTAGCATGCCGGGCGAAATGCTTGGCGGTTTTTTCACCCGTCGCTGCGTTCTGATTTCAAATTCCGCCGATGTTGGCTCTTTCTCTCATCCTTTCGGAGTCGATAGAGTACCAGCGAAATATTGGGGTGATACAATCGATTAGTCACCTCCCTACAAATTTAAGGTCTTGTGCCTATAGTAGAATGGATCATTATTATTATTAAGTTATTACATGCTTTAATAGGTAAAGTACATTATATTGAGGTTTGATGACAACAGATCTCCTCACACCTCAAGAATATTCTTTAAGATTCTCGCAGAATGCGGGATAGTACTTTTCTGCAGGTTTTCTAGGTAGCATTTTAGGTATTGTACCAAGTTTTCTCTTCTGCAATCCCTTCATTTCTCTGGCCCAACATTTCTCAATTTCTTTTGTATCCATTTTGCTGTCAAACACGGCATTGCACAGACAATAACTAAGCGTATTGTACGTTGATCAGAATTTGCGCAATAGACCGCTGGACGAAAGCAATATCAAAGCACTTTCAAAGATTACTCCGATAACATATTTATGACAGTTGTAGGAGTAAACCCCATGGCTATAAGGGGTCTAAGACTATAAACCAAGAAATTTAGTAAAGGCTAGCACAGAAATGTGTGTGTTTGTGTGTGTATGTGATTGTATGCGCGCGCACACATGTACATGCATTTATATGTCTCACATATATATATGATGTATCTATGTACATACATTATATATACCTACGCATACATACACAGTTATTTTTAAAGTTATACACC
>NW_021829847.1:0-5841 GCF_006345805.1 Octopus sinensis | reverse complement strand
AATTATGTAAACTATCACGACAGCTGTTTCACGAATGCCTTAACATACGTAATAACCATAATCATAAGGAATATGAGCATGATATGATAGGTGTGTGACCTGCGGCAAGTCCAGATGAAATTGATAAAGTAATTCAAGTATCTCATATTAAGAATAGCGTGGCATCTGCTAAATTTCGGTATCGACGTGATGACTCTGAATGAAGTTGGAGTTTAAGTTCCCATCCATCTAAGTTTTACTCTGTGTTTATTTATACTGAGCCTGCTTCCACCAAATAACTCTATATCTATTACGTATGTATTATATATAGGTATTATAAGGCGGTGAGCTGGCAGATACGTTAACACCCCAGGTGAAATGCTTAGCGGTATTTCGTCTGTCTTTACGTTCTGAGTTCAAATTTCGCCGCGGTCGACTTTGCTTTTCATCCTCTCGGGGTCGATAAGTTAAGTACCAGTTGCATACTGGAGTTGATCAAATCGAATGGGCCCCTTCCCCAAAATTTCGGATTGTGCCTATATAGAAAAGAATATGGTATATATATATATATATATATATATATATATATATATATATATATATATATATATAATATATATATATATATATATATATATATATATATATATATATGTATGTATTGTGTGTGTGTGTGTGTAGTGTGTGTGTGTATTATGTATGTAATATATATGTAATGATTAAATTCTATACCATGCATTTCATTGTTGGGGGAAACTGGATTCCATTGTATGTTGTATAATCTATATATATATATATATATATATATATATATATATATATATATAGATAGATAGATAGATAGATAGATAGATAGATAGATAGATATACATACATACATGCAAAACTATATATTCATACACACATATATCCTTATATATACAACATCGTTACACAAACATATATATATATATGCAAGTATGTATTTATATATATATATGTAAGTGCGTGTGCATATATGTATATATATATATATATATATATATATATATATATATATATATATATATATATATAGATATAAATATATATGTGTGTTTTTGTGTGTATGTGTGCTTGTTTCGACACCATCAGTTAACAACCGGTATTGGTTTTCTTACGTCATCATAACTTAGTAGTTCGGCAAAACAGACCGATAAAATAAGTACCAGACTAATAAAACTATGCACTTGGTCCGTTTTATTCGAATAAGGCCTTGTAGGACTTGCCCCAGTAAGATGACAGTCCAATATATAACAAAAGTAAAAGATATTATACAGTTTGAAGTCGGATATTTTGGCTGCTATTTCTAACATTTTGAAGAACCAAGTGAAGGAAACTTCATTTACCAAAATTACATTACACACGAGAGAGATACGACATCCATGCTCGCTTTTTCTTATTGATAGTAGATACATCAAATAGAACGACTGTGGGAGACGGATGTGAAAGGAAGTCACGTTTTAGCTGCCATCTTGTATCTTCAAATACAACAACAAGCCGCGCTTCATAACAGGTTTATCATTCTCAGAGAACACGGCTATTATCTTTCCTTAAGAGAATGAAGCGTGGGAGGGATGGGAAGACATGTTCACGATTGGTTGTCGTGTTCTCAAGTAATCTGTCTTCTTTTCTCACTACATCTCATCTTACTGAGTTGTGTCTTCGACACACGTTCCTATTGCAATTCTGCCTGGCTCAGATATGGCAGACCTACTTATCATCACAAGCTAACCTATCATTTGGACAGTCCATCTGTTATCAAGAAATTATAACTTTTCACCGATTTTTCATACATACATCGTTCTGGCAGGATTCATTTCCATGATTATGTTGGATACTGTCATCTCATGTGGCCTCCTTATCTTTTACGCCAAAACACTCACACACATTTACTCATACACAGTGAGAGCGAGAGAGAGAGAGACAGAGAGAGGGAGAGAGAGAGTGGGAGAGTGAGAGAGACGGAGAGACAGAGAGACAGTGAGACAGATAAACAGACAGGCAGAGAAAGAAAGAGTATAGAGAGAACACAGACACACACAAACGCACGCACGAAATAACACACACATACGTTCTCTTAACAGTTTTTCTGATACGTTCCAGTTATAATACATACATACATGCATACATACATACATACATACATACATACATACATACATACATACATACATACATACACATGTATATATGTATTTATATATATGTGTGTGTGTATCCAAACACGTATACATGCACACACACGTACATATGGTATACACACACAAACTCACACACACACATATATATATATATATACACATACATATATATATATATATATATGTGTGTGTATCCAAACACGTATACATGCACACACACGTACATATGGTATACACACACAAACACACACACGCACATATATATATATATATACACATACATATATATATATATATGTATATATATATATATATGTGCGTGCGTGTGTATTTACATATATATATGTACATATATATTTATTAATATACACATACATATACATACACTTGCACTCACGCGTACGCATATGCATCTATCATCTCGTCTATATAGACATGCACATCACATATACTTACATGTGCGTGTATATATATATAGACACATGTGCATTCATATATATATACATACATATATATATATATATATATATATATATATATATACATACATAGATTTATATATACACATATATAAATGAATATTAATATATGATGTATATATATACGTATATGTGTATATATGCATATATATACATATATATAGGTATATATATGTATATATATATATATACTTGCATACATGCATACATATATACTTACATACGCACACATAAATGAATATGCCTACACAAACGCGCGCACAACACACACACACACACACACACATATATATACTGTACATTCATACATGAATTTATACATCGATATAGAAATATAGGTGTGTATATTTATGTGTCATATTCCATTACCTCTTTTCTCACTTCCATCACATTCCTGTCTATGTTTTATTGTCTTTCTCAACTTTTATCCATTTCTGTCCCCTCTCTCTCTCTTCCCCTCTCTCTCTCTCTCTCTCTCTCTCTGTCGCCTTACATTTGTCTGCCTATTTCAATCACTTTTATTCTTTATCCATCACATATACAAATCGCTCATACTTTCATAATTCAAAATTTCCCAAACATATCTCCCCTCCTCCATATATATATATACACACACAAACACACATATGTTTATATACGAAACTTACACATATATTCACACGCTTATATAGGAGTACACAAATTTTCACACACACATACACACACACACATATATATACTCTAGTATTCAGTGAGGTTGTGCCTGTAGTTTGTTCACTAAGGTTCTAGATTCCAATTCAGTTACTTGCTCTTTGATATAAATAATCGATGTACTTTAAGCATTTCATATGTTAACACTTTACCAAGGTAATCGTTACCAAAAGAAAATAATGTAGGCAGGTTGTCTCTGTTTCATGCTATAAGTGTGTCTGTGTTTCAGAAAGAGTGCAACTTCTGGTTAATACAAACCTCTCACTAATAAAAAATTTTAAACGCATATCTTCGTAATGACATCAAATACACTGTATCTTTTTCCGATTACAAATTCTCTTAGTATATTACGCCATTTAAACTGAGTATCATTTTACCCTTTTATTGCGTATTCAATTTTTAAACCTCTTTAAAGAGACACCACACTCAAAGGATTACACCGGCCAGAATGACATAGAGGTGGTAGACATCTTCGCCTTTCTGCAAGGAAGATAAAGAAAAAGAGCTTGATCGCAGAGTTAGAAAGGTGTATCTGCATTCCATCCGTGAAATCTGCAATAGCAACACATTTTTTCTAAGATTGAAAATGTTGTTCTTCAACAACATCGTGTATTCTACACTTGTATATGGCTGTGAACAAGGATACCCGCAAACCAAATAAGGCAACAAACTAGATGTTTTTGACACCAGATACCTCCTGAAAATACTAGGCATTTAATGGAAGATATTGTCAGCAACAATGAGGTCAGAAGAAGGGCAGATCAACGCAAAGTATCCTTCACCAACAGCAAGCGCTAATTGAGCTGGCTAAGTTATGTCGGAAACTTGCTAAATCCTTCAATGGAACTCTTAGCTACACAGGCGTAGGGGATATCCCAAGATGAACTGGCATCAGACGCTCGACATGGACCTTCAGATGATAAACCTGCGATGGAACGATGCAAGAAGGAAGGTTGCTGAGCGACGTTGCTGTAGTAATTTGACAGCCTTATGTGTCGTCCGACGCACGAAGTTTTCAAACTAATCTTTCAACAGTTTTAGCCGAGCGTACCAACCATAGTACTTTTTCTTTTCCCTTAAAGCCTGGTATTTTATCCCGTCATTTCCTTATGCCGAAGCGCTATGCTACGGGGACGTGAACACACCAAACAACACCGATTGTCAAGCGGAGTTGAGGAAAAAACAGAGACAAGTACACAGACACACACACACACATATACGGATATATGACGGGATTCCTTCAGTTTCCATTTATCAAATCAACTCACAAGGCTCTGATGAGTATGAAACTTTAGTAGAAGAAACTCATCTTCGTTTGGGAAGCAACTTCTTACTCACAGCCACGCCTGCGCATATATATATATATATATACATACATGCATACATACATACATACATACATACATACATACATACATACATACATACATACATACATACTTACATACATATATGCATATATATGTATACATACATATATATATATATTATGCATATATATACATGTATATATATGTAAGTATATGTTTATATATGTATGTGTGCATATATATATATATATATTTATATATAATGTGTATGTATACATATACATATATATAAATATATGTGGAGACGCAATGGCCCAGTGTTTAGGACGGCGGACTCGAGGTCGTAGGATCGCAGTTTCGGTTCCCAGACCGGGTGTTGTGAGTGTTTATTGAGCGAAAACACCTAAAGCTCCACGAGGCTTCGGCAGGGGGTGGTGGCGATCCCTGCTGTGCTCTTTCGCCACAACTTTCTCTCACTCTTCTGTTGGCGTGCTCGCTTATGGAATCATTTGAAGGCTAAAACAATGCGAAGCGCATTGTGGACAGCGATGTTTAGCAACATCTGATAGCCTGGTTGGTCACGGTGATATATATATATATATATATATATATGACTTATTTATATGTACATATAAACACACATATACGCACAAAACTCAAACGAACTTGCTGCACCAGTCTCGCTTCTTTATCATAAATATACGTTACTCATGTTTTCTCATGAAAGCATATCTGAAAAATACAAAATAAAATAAAATAAAATAAAATAAAATTAAGAATTAACAAAATAACAAGGCAATAAGTTTCAAACTGAAGCAACGAAGGCAACAAAAACAAAAGGGCCATGACCACACCACTACCACTACCACCACCACCAAGAACAACAACAGGAATAGTAACTACTACTACTACTACTGCTACTACTACTACTACTACTACTACTACTACTACTACTACTACTACTACTACATAGACAATTCTATGGGTCTGCTCCCTTCTTTTTGCCCTTATCTTCAACGTTTTTATTCCGTTTTCTAAAGTTCCATAGAAATTTCGCTGAAACGCCCGAGCGCCTTGAAAAGAAAAGAGAAGAAGAAAACGCCCCGAAACAGTTCGGCGTTGCCACGATTGCTTGAACTGTTTAGTGGAGTACCTATGCCAACCATTACTTTGGTCGGGTGCTTCAATCATTGTTTTGCCCTACCCACTTTGTTTTTTTCT
>NW_021829846.1:0-5827 GCF_006345805.1 Octopus sinensis | reverse complement strand
AGGGGGTGGTGAAAAGTTCTTGGCTTTAGGTAAGAAAAAATACAGTGGGGTCAGTTAATTTTGATTTTATTTAACATATTCCCCTCTCAGATTCACATATTTATTGCAGCGGTCCTTCAGTTTTTCTGAGCCCTGTAAAAAAAATCCGGTACGTTGGGCCTCCAGCCTGGCCTTTCAGGATACCCTTAAAGCCAAGAATTTTTAGCGCCCCTCGTACAGACAGAACCATCAGAGCTAATAAAATGTTGCAAAAGACCAAATTAATGAAATTTGTTAATTGATTAATTTGAGTATATATGTATGTGGTGTGTGTGTGTGTATTATGTATAGGCACAGGAGTGGCTGTGTAGTAAGTAGCTTGCTTACCAGCCACAAGGTTCTGGGTTCAGTCCCACTCTGTGGCACCGTGGGCAAGTGTTTTCTACTATAGCCTTGGGCTGGCCAAAGCCTTGTGAGTGGATTTGGTAGGCGGAAACTGAAAGAAGCCCGTCGTATATATATATATATATATATATATATGCTTATGTGTCTTATGTTTGTACCCCCAACACCGCTTGACAACCGATGGTGGTGTGTTTATGTCCCCGTAACCTAGCGGTTCGGCAAAAGAAACCGATAGAGTAAGTACTAGGCTTACAAATTCTAAGTCCTGGGGTTGATTTGTTCGACTAAATGCGGTACTCCACCATGGCCGCAGTCAAATGACTGAAACGAATAAAATAATAAAATATTATATATATATATATATGTGTGTGTGTGTGTGTGTGTGTGTGTGTGTGTGTGTGTGTGTGTGTGTGTGTGTGTGTGTGTGTATTTAAAAGTGTTGAAAGCTAATTCGTCCTTTAATTGGAATAGTTTCCAAAAGATTCCTAATGTTGATTCTTCATACTTTACTTTGAATCTACTGGTTTAAATTAGTGTAGATATGAAAATTTATATAAGTATGTTAAGTATATGATTTTTCTTATAAAACAAAGTTCAACAAATTCAATCATATTTTTCGTAACTGGAGGAGATTAGATGTTAATATGGATTGAAGTTATTTTTATTCATGTAACCATACGATCGTTTCATACAAAAAGACAATAAATTCATTTTAAGAATGCTGCAATAATTCTTGCCTTCAGTTCATCTTTGGTGTTACAAGGAGTTTCAGTGATATGTCGCTTAAGTGCACACCACACATCAAGGGGGTTGCAGTCTGGAGAGTCAAGTGGCCATATGTTAGGAGTGAGTGGTTTATCCTGCTGGTGTGGCATGGTGCAGAGACCTGTTGCCAGACATAGGGTCTTCCAGCAGCCAACCTCTTGACCCAGGGCAGCACTACTTCCTTTAAGCACTTGAGGTAAGCCTTCGTGCTGAGTCTGAGACCGTATGGGTAGAAGAATTGTGACACAACGTCGCTATCACTAGTGATCACTCCAAACACCATGATGTTGACCGGATGTTTGATTTTAATCACTCTCGGTACATGTTTTGGGGACACGGCAGATGGAATAGAAATTACGCCATATGTAACCTAATATAAGTTTGTTTCTGAAGTAACTTTTCAAACAAGTACCTCGTTTTTTGAGGTACTTACTTAGAAAGTCACCTGAGGAGACAAATCTGCACCTAAACTGTATGACAATTGATTGTCTGTTTGCCTGTGTGGCATGGTGTTGTGTGTGTGTGTGTGTATGTGAGTGTGTGTGTGTGTATGTGAGTGTGTGTGTAGGCCAGAGCTGTATTCGGTTATTTTTCTTTTTAATATGTTTAAGTTTCTCATATACTGAACATAAAGTTGAACAAATCATGATCTGATGACACCTATTGAGGTAGAAACACGTGTCCTCTGCTATCTTCTTATCTCCAGGTCGTATTTCCCCTTAATGAAAAGTTTTCAGGTTATCTCCCTTCTTCATTTGGAATAAGTACCATTTACCACCAAGCGATTGTTTTACCTTCTCTGACAGCCGACATCGTTTCAATATACCAATAATTTATTTTCAATGGTATTCAATATACTTTTAATCAACTCTATTATGCCTACTCACAAACACAGAAAAATGGGTTCATGTGAGTGTGCGTATACACATATATACACACACGCACACATATAAATTGTATTATGTAGTATGTTTAATATATACATATATATATATATATATATATATATATATATATATATATATATACAATACAAACATACATATATATATATATAATATATATTATATATATATATATATATATGTACCACACGCACACATACACACATATGTATAATATATATACACACACATACACAAAGCGGACTTCCGCACAGTTTCTGTCTGTACGATAAGCGCTCTATGTATCAATGTACGTTTGCCGATGTGTGTGTGGTGGTGTGTGTGTGCATGCATGTATGTATGTGAGTATATGCATGTTGCTCCTGTGTGTATAGAGGCTATATATTTCGACACACCCACTTCCTTCGATCGCCTGACTGCAGACGCGACTGCTTCTGCAATTATATAGAGGTGGGGGTGGTTGTGGTTGGAGGGGTGATGCTCGGATGGGTTTAAGTGATGGGGTTGCGTGGCAGCAGCAGCAGCAGCGATGGCGGCGGCAGCGTGGATGGGGGTGGGGGATGGGGGGACTAAGGTTTCGGTTTGCCTGTTTGATCGCTAGGTAGTGCTTTTGGTTGTATGACGGTTTGTCGTTGCGAGACGTTCGGCGGCGTGGTCTCGAAATGGAACGACGGCGGAAGTAGCGTTGTGATGTTGTGAAGTTGTGAGCCACTGAGGGGGTGCAGTGTAAGGTGAAGTGATGTGATGGAGGTAATGTGGCAAGGTAATATGACTGCAGGGATGTGCGGTGGTGGTGGTAGTCGTTGTGATGGTGGTACTGGTGGAGGTGGTGGTGGTGGTTATGATGATGGAGCTAGTGGTGTTAGTACTGATGTTCATGGTGGTTATGATAGTCGTTGTGTGGTGTTGGTGGTGGTAGTGGATGTGATGGTGGTGGATGTGGTAGTGGTGTTGGTGGTAGAAGCGGTGGTGGTAGTGCTGATGGTATTGTTGGTAGTGCTGATGGTATTAAGGCGGCGAGATGGCAGAAACGTTAGCACGCCGGGCGAAATGCGTAGCCGTATTTCGTCTGCGTTACGTTGTGTGTTCAAAATCCGCCGAGGTCGACTTTGCCTTTCATCCTTTCGGGGTCGATAAATTAAGTACCAGTTACGCACTGGGTCGATGTAATCGACTTAATACCTATGTCTGTCCTTGTTTGTCCCCTCTATGTTTAGCCCCTTGAGGGTGATAATGAAATAGGTATTGTTGGTAGGGTGGTGGTATTGGTGGTGGGATGGGGGTATTGGTGGTAGTGGTGTTGTGGTGGTATTGGTGGTGGTTGTGGTGGTGGATATGATGATGGAGTTACTAATGTTCATGGTGATGATTATGATGGTGGTGGATGTGGTGTTGGTGAGGGTTGGTGGTATTGTTGGTGGGGTGGTGGTATTGGTGGTGGTGTGGTGGTATTGTTGGCGGGGTGGTGGTATTGGTGGTGGTGTGGTGGTGGTGGTGGTGGTGGTAGAGGTAGTGGTTGTATGACGGCGGTGATGGAGTTGGTGATGATGATGCTAATGATCGACATGATGGTCATCGCTATGATGGAGGTGATGTTGGTATCTCGCTCGGGTCTAGACATGACCGTTCCGTCTTGTTTTGATCTTGTTTGTTTCTTAAACCCAACAATGTATTCATGACGTTAATCATAATACGATAATACAATTTACAATCTTGTTCCAGTCATTCGACTGCGGCTATGCTGTAAGTTTCAAGCAAAAAAAAGTGGGGCAAAGGGTAAAGACCCCTTTCGGTCATGAATGACCATGGGATTGCACCTAAAAAGTTCCCCTCCGAGGCTCAAATCCGAGCAAGGTTGTTTATGGAAGACCAGCCGTCACCCATGCATACCAGCCTCTTCTCTCCATGCCACCGATGTTATCCAAGGGAAAGGCAAAGGCCGATACAACTTGGTACCAGTGATGTCGTAACTCATTTCTATAGCTAATGAACTCACTACCTCGTGATTATGAGCCCGACGCTCTAACCACTGAGCCATGCTCCTTCACAAGTTTCAGGCAAGCGTAAAATATAATAGGAAATGCATCCGCTCCATAAACCTTCCTCAGTTGAAGCATTTCAAAATATTTTGAACGGAAGAAAGTTTACGTAATATATACATTTCGTGTTTCTATTACGCAAATCCGAAACGTACATATTAAATATCATAAAATATCATATTATTGGGTTTTTGACTTCGTTATTTAAACTAATATACATATACCTATCACACCACACACACATATATATATATATATATATAGTATATATATATATATATATTATATATATATATATATATATTATATTATATATATATATATAGACACATACATACATATACACACGAGGGACGCTGGAAAGTTTCTGGTTTTAAAGGTTATCGCGCGAAAGGCTTGGCTGGAGGCCCAACCTTCTGAATTCTTTTACAGGGCCCAGAAAAACTAAAGGACCACTGCAGTAAATGTGTGAATCCGAGAGAGGAATATGTTGAATAGAATCATAATTAACTGATGCTCCAGTATTTTCTTTTGCACAAAACCAGGAACATTTCAGCACTTCTTTGTACACACACACACACACACACACACACACACACACACACACATGTATATATTTGTGTGTGTGTGTGTGTGTGTGTGTACATACATAGGTATATATATAGTTAGAAGGAAAAAATGGGATTAAAAACTCCTGGCTGATATCAATAAACCACTCAGTATTCGTTTCTACTCTAGGAACGAGGCCCGATATTTTGGAGGAGGGAGGCCAGTTGATTAGATCGATCTCAGTACGCAACTGGTATTAATTTATCGACCCCGAAAGGATGAAAGGCAAAGTCGACCTCGGTGGAATTTGAACTCAGAACGTAGCGGCAGACGATTTACCCATTTCTTTACTACCCACAAGGGGCTAAACATAGAGGAGACAAACAAGGACAGACAAACGGATTAAGTCGATTACATCGACCCTGGTGCGTAAATGGTACTTAATTTATCGACCCCGAAAGGAAGAAAGGCAAAGTCTACCTCGGCGGAATCTGAACTCAGAACGTAGCAGCTGACGAAATACCGCTAAGCATTTCGTCCGGCGTACTAACGTTCCTGCCAGCTCGCCGCCTTTCCTAAAATTATATATTTCTTTACTACCCAGAAGGGGCTAAACACAGAGGGGACAAACTAGGACAGACAAACGGATTAAGTCGATTACATCGACCCCGATGCGTAACTGGTACTTAATTTATCGACCCCGAAAGGAAGAAAGGCAAAGTCGACGTCGGCGCAATTTGAACTCAGAACGTAGCGACAGGCAAAATACCGCGAAGCACTTCGCCCAGCGTTCTATCGTCTCTGCCAGCTCGCCGCCAAGAACACACTCGATATTAAAACATTTGGTTATAAGTGTTCAGCAATCAGATACCAGTAAATGTAAGTAGAATACATCTCCCAGGTAAATCCACGTGCATGACAGGTAAATCCAAATATCATTTTGCAGAATTTCGAGAAATTCAGAGCATTTAGCCACAAAAAATACAGAGAAAATTATATCTTTATTATAGATCTCACCTTATAAAGCCGACTATTGTTTCTACTGCCTTAACATAAGCCTGATATTTGTTCAATCAGCCCCTTTTGCTGAACCGCTAGGTTATGGGGACGTAAACACACCAACACCAGTTGACAAGCGGTGATGCAGAACAAATACACACATACACACACGCACATAGATATATA
>NW_021829845.1:0-6118 GCF_006345805.1 Octopus sinensis | reverse complement strand
CTATCTATCAATCTATCTATCTATCTCTCTATCTCTCTCTCTCTCTCTATATATATATATATATATGTGTGTTGTGTGTGTGTGTGTGTGGGTGTGTGTTTGTGCGTGCGTGCGTGCGTGTGTTTGTGATATATATTGTATTCATTTATTTTTTAATTATTCCATGATTATAATAAATAGATCTTGCTGATGTTTGTCAATTGAATATCTTCTGCATTTTCTTCCTTGCCTTATAAATTCTGGATAAACTTTTGTTTACCTCCACACATACTTATTATTCAATTGCACTATTGCCTTGCAACAGTTAGCATTTGGATATAAATATATAGGTATAATCTAATAGTAAATTGGATATTTATTATCCCTTAGATGGTTGTCTAACCTCTAACTCATATATACTTAATTATATACACACACACACACACACACATACACACACACATATACACACACATATAAATATATATTTACATATCCAAGAATATGAATTTTCGTCAGGATGACTCAAACTAATAGGTTTATGTTCTTAGCATTCAAATTGGTATGCCACCAATATTCCTGTTAGAGCAGCGGTTGAAGTCATGGTAATGTGATTGCCTTTTTCGAAAAGTCTAAAGGTGGCTTCCCTGTGTATATCTAAGTGAGTGTGTCTTTATGTTTTTATGTCTGTGTTTGTCACCCACCGCCTTTAAACAACGGGCATTTGTGTGATTACGTCCTTCTAACTTAGTGTTCGATAAAAAAAAAAAATAGGCCGATAGAATAAGTACGAAGCTTTAAAAAAAGGCCTGGGATTGATTTGTTCAACTAAAACCCTTGAAGGTAGTGCCCCAGAATGGCCACAGTCTAATGACTGAAATAACTAAAAGATAAAAAGGAAAGATATGTAAATAAATAGGCGTGATGATGTGGTACATGGTTCCGGGTTCAGTCCAACTGCGTGGAACCTTTGACAAGTGTCTTCTATCATAGCTTCCGGCCGACCAACCGGCCGACCAAAGCTAAGTGAGTGGATTTGGTGGACGGAAATTGAAAGAATCCCGACGTGTACCTATATAAAGATATATATAAAGATATATATATATATAATATAAATATATATATAATAATATATATATATGCATATATACATGTCTCAGTGTTTGTCTGCCCACCATCGCTTGACACCAACGATGGTAAGTTTACGACCCCTTTAGCTAGAGGTTTAGTTCAGCAAAAGAGGTAGATGCAATAAGTGCTACGCTGTGGTCGATTTTAAATACTCCAAGTCGGTGCTCCAGCATAGCCGCTGTCAAATGACGAAACGTGTAAAAGATTAAAAGAATAAATAAATTGTCTTCATTACGTATGTGGATGGATTTCAATACAGAATGTAGAGTATTCTAAATAGAGAAATCTACGAAGTATGAGCTTGGTTTGGTTTTAGTATGACTAACGCGAGAAGACACCTTCGGGTAATCATGTGAGAAATTCTTTTGCTGTTGATACTTCTTCACCCTAACCGAGAGCGTTCCAGCCGTAGTCATCCCCTCTTTCTCATAGAGAAGTAATTTACTCTTTAACTTGTTTCAGTCATTCGACTGCGGCCATGCTACAGCACCGCCTTTAGTCGAACAAATCGACTCCAGGGCCTATTCTTTTTTAAGCCTAGTACTTATTCTATCGGCTTATTTTTGCCGAACTGCGAAGTAGTTACGGGGTCGGAATGATCTCAACATCGGTTGTCAAGCGATAGTGAGTGGGGGACAAACACAAACACACAAACAAATACATATATAAATATAAATCTACCCATAAGGCTTTTTTCGGCTCGAGGCTATATTAGAAGACAGTAGCCCAAGGTGCCACGCAGTGGGACTGAATCCGGAAGCATGTGGTTGTAAGTAAGCTACTCACCAACACACAACCACACACACACACCACACACACACACACACACACACACACACACACTATATATATATTATATATATATACGATGGGCTTCTTTCAGTTTCCGTCTGCCAAATCCACTCACAAGGCTTTGGTCGTCCCGAGACTATGGTAGAAGATACTTGCCCAAAGTGTCACACAGCCACTCATGCGCTTATAATCTAGGACGGTTTTTTATGGCCTTATAGTGTGATTTTGATGGAAACAGGAAGCGTTTGTTTCATTTTTTTTCCTAAGGTAGAGAACCAATATAGAACTTGGCTCATTTTTGCAGTCTTCGTTATGGAAGAACACATAATTAACAACCACGACAAAATTCTTGAGTCTGGATAAATTTGAATACCGCCGTGTCAAAGAGATTACTGATTCTTTGAAACTATTGCTTTTTTTTTTTTTTTTTTGTCTTTTAGGATCTAAATGCTGGACTGATATCAAAAGAGCAATTTATTAAGAATCACAGAGAAAATAAATTCTAGACAATAGATTAGAATTAAGTGGAGTTATCCGTTATTGCGACAAAATGTAGCTCTTTAGAATACGTGACATATAGAAACATTACTAAGAATCAATAAATAATATTATCGTCTAGAAAGAACAATATTATCGCAGATTTATGCAATACGACGGCTTCCTGAGAATATCAAAGATCAGAACCTATAAATATTTAAAAACTTTGTCAGATTATTTTATTTGTTTCAGTCATTTGGCTGCGGCCATAAGGAGCACTGTCTTGAAGCTTTTTACTCGAACAATTCGATCCCAGAACTTATTTTTAAAGCCTAATACTTATTCTGTCGAGTTCTTTTGCCGACCCGCTAAGTTACGGAGAATTAAAATATTAACACTGGTCGTCAAGGAGTGATGGGGTGACAAAGACAGAGACGAAGACATGCACACACTAAATATACATATATATAATATATATAATATATATATATATATATATATATATATATATGTATATTATATATATATATATATATATATATTATATATATAGATAATATATATAATATAATATATATAATAATATATATATATATATTATATATATATATATCATTAATAACAATATAGGGTAGCAAAAAAATTCAAGAAAATTCAAGAAAAATTTTCTACAACCAGCGGTCAAGTGAGAAAGTAGAAATAGTCACAGACTATATAATATATTCAACATAATATTAAGGAATGACCCTGACAGGCCGTTCAATCACTGAAAAGAGCAGCTAAACTCAAACCTCAAAATAGTAGTAATTCTGAAACTAAAGGAGAAAAAAAAACATTTATCCCCTTCAATTTGTACCATGCATGGTTTCAACATTTTTACGTAATCGATTAAATTAAATTAAATTAAATTATTATTATATATATAATATATATATATCCTTTCAGTTTCCGGCTACCATATGCACTTACAAGGCTTTGGTCATCCCGAGGCGATAGTAAAAGACACTTTCCCAAGGTGCCACACCAAGGCACTGAAAGCAGAACCATGTTTTTGGGAAGCAAGCTTCTTACAACACAACCACGCTTGCACCTGTTTTTGGAGATTGTCAGAGCATATGTGTTCTGTGGAAGTAGAACACCCCTATGGGTTGGCTCCTAATGGACTGTGCTACAATGTAAATGGACATACACAGAGAGCCTTGAGAGCAGAGTAAAACCGATCGTTGTCGTTGTATTCGAGTGAGCTGAAATGTGAGTACTGTAATTGTCAACCTGTTATTGTAAGCTCGTTAATTCCGGAATTGTTGCATTGTTATTGTTGAATTTATTGGAATTTTTATTTGTCTTCCCCATTTATGGGCGAAGTGATGAATAATAGACTAGTGCAAGCGGACAGTTATACAGCAGTGACTGGCAAATGCCTGCCAGCGGAGCTACTGCAAGTCCGTGAAACAGAAATTAAGGACAAGACTTTCAAGAAGCATAACGACTTGTTGAAAAAGGAGGGAGACTGTCTTAGGTTGACGCCTCTCAAGATAGTCATAGAGAATACCGATAAAAAAACTATTATCTACAGAACGTTAACAATAGCAACGAAGAAAGTAGAAATATAATATTTTACTACCCACAAGGGGCGAAACACAGAGGGGACAAACAAGGACAGACAAAGGGATTAAGTTGATTACATAGACCCCAGTGCGAAACTGGTACTTTATTTATCGACCCCGAAAGGATGAAAGGCAAAGTCGACCTCGGCGGAATTTGAACTCAGAACGTAAAGGTAGACGAAATACCGCTAAGCATTTCGCCCGGCGCGCTAACGATTCTGCCAGCTCGCGACGGAAGCAGTTGAGGCATGCTTGAGAGAGGTGAAGGAATTTATCACGTCTTATACCAGAGGACGGAAATTCAGCACGGTGGAGATGCGCTTTGTAAACGAAAATGAAGCAAAGAAATTCTCCACTGTGGCCTTGAGATCAGCTGAGTGGGCACTACTGCCTACATACTGTGGAAAACGTGCGGTCAGAGTAAGGATAGGTAGTGTGCCCCCTGAAATTGACGAGGCATGGCTGGTGGCAGCCATACTCTACCATAGAGAGGAAGATGCAGACATTTTGAAAATGTCCAAAACTACGGAGGTGAACTAGTAGGGATATGGGCTAGAGGTGACAGTCCATATAAGTCTGCAAGACCTCCATAAGATTGTGGAAGAGCTGGTTTTTCTGCATAAGACTAGACTGAGGATTGTTGTGGAGGGTAGACCTCCAATATGTTTTTTGTGTGGAGTAAGGGGACACATGAAGGCCAAGTGTCCCCCAGAATCACGAGGAGGAAATAACAGGAAAAGAAGAGAGTACTGCCGTTGAGGAGGGGAAAATGGAGGAGTCATTTACGGTGGTGAAAGTAAAAAGAACTTAGATTCACTACCAAAAAGCCACAAGGAGAAAAAAAAAAGACAAACGAAGAGGGGTATAAGAAAGAAAAGAGAAAAAATGGAAAACCAAATGAAAAATCAAGTGAAATGCGAACGCACCAACCATCGGCTTCAACTAGCAAGTAAGAAGGAGTACGAAAGAAGCAAGGAAACGAAAGAGTCAGAGAATAAGAGACAGAGACATTTATGACGGACAAAGAGAGTGGTAAAGGATATCAAAGAAAGATACGTACAGGGAGAAACTTAAGAAGCCTCATAGTATATGGAAAAAATGCGGCGAAATTGAAGAGTCGGTAACAAAAATGAGAAATGTTATCAGAGGGAAAATGGTAAGAAAATGGTAAGAAGGGAGTGCTGTTGGAGAGAGAAAGAGGGGAGTGATTAATAATAATGAAATTATTGTATACACTGCTCATGTGCACCACAACTTGTCAAAAGTGTGTATAAAGTACATGCAGTAATGTACAAATGTCTGGAGAGTGAACAATGTATGAGTCAGATACATTCTTGCATGTGTATGGAGGGGGGAAAATCAGGTGTAGTGTTGGCGAATCTCAGGAAGCATGGAAGTTTTGAAGGATGCAGTGCTCCAACAACTAACAACTGATGCTGGCAGTTTGTTCCATACTTCAGCAACTCTTAGCGTGAAAAAATGTTTCCGAAAGTCATGGAGCTGTGCTGTTTTCTGACTGTAAACATGTCCACGGGTGTTAGACAGGTGGTGTTTGAAAAGGTACTTAGAGTTATTGTTTGTAAGATGGTTAATAATTTTATGGGTGTCTGCCAAGTCAGCTGCCAGACGTCGGAGTTTCAATGTGTCCATGCCCAGGGAAGTAAGGCGTTCAGAATATGGCAAATGCCTGATGGAGGTATTCTCTTGGCTGCACGTCGCAGACGAGTAATATCCTGGGAAAGATAGGGGTTCCAGACCGGAGATGCAAATTCCAGGTGAAGTCGCACCATAGCTATATAAAGCTTCAGAAAGATAGCCGGAGAGCGGCTCACAAAGGATTTGGTAAGTGATGCGAAGACACCCTCAGCCTTCTTGGCAATTTTAGCAATGTGTTTTGTCCAACGCAAATCGCTGTCGACAAGAAAAATTTTTGAGATTAGTGTTGTGGAGGGAGTAAGTAGACGCTGGGTTTTTCCTCCCAAAATGCATGGTGGTACATTTGTCCACAGCCAGCTTGAGTTGCCAGTCCATGATCCACTGCTGCACTGTGTCCAAGTCTGATTGCAATAATGATCTATAGTTATCTGTCCTCTTTATTTCGAGGTACAGCTTGATGTTATCTGCATATTTCA
>NW_021829844.1:0-5538 GCF_006345805.1 Octopus sinensis | reverse complement strand
CGAAGGCAGGTGGTGTACAAACAAACAAATGTATAGTATAGCGCTCCGGAATAGAAAAAAAGTCTTTTATGTTTCGAGCCTACGCTCTTCGACAGAAAGATACACAGAAAAAAACGAGGAGAGAAACAAGCAAAGAAAAAAAATGTATGTAGTAGCAAACGATCTATCATGGCGGGTATATATTTATAAAAAAGAAGTTTGAAAACGCCACTATATAAGATAAATTTTAATTTTTCTTAGAAATTTTACGTTTCGGTTCTTCTTGAAAAAACGAACCTTATCAAAAATATATTTAAAAGTTAAGTGTAATAAAAAAGTTCATAATTGTTTCTTACTAGTCTCAACAGAGTTCACGTGGTGGTGTTTTGTGGCGAGTGGTGGGGGAGGAAGCATAATGGTTGTCTTGTGCGTTGACTAGATTCGTTGGCTGTAATTGTGGAAATGATCAGCGGTCGAAATAGCAGTAGTAGCAGTGACTGTTGGTCGTAGTTTACCAAATTTATTCATAAGGATTTGTTCACAAAGATTTCCCAAGGAACCATGTGGTTAGGAGACAACCACGAGTGTGTGTCGATGTATGTAGTGTGAAAGTCTTTCTTCAGGAACTAATTCAAGATTACTATTAAATAATATTATTATTATTACTATTATTATTATTATTATTATTATTAGTAGTAGTAGTAGTAGTAGTAGTAGTAGTAGTAGTAGCGCAACAGCAGCAGTAGTCGCTCTGTGTATGTCTAAACAATATAAAATATCTAACCGTTTTCTCTTTTTCCGCCATGTTTCTTTTTTGCAGTTGTACGAACGGACAGTTTGAAAGGACGAAGAGGCCGGCTTCCATCAAAACCGAAAAGTCCCCAGGAGTCGCCACCGTCACCTCCAGTCAGCCTCATCACAGCTCTTGTTCGCGCCCACGTTGACACTTCCCCCGACATTCCTAACCTGGACTACAGTAAGGTAAGAGTTCGATACCTGGCCAAGTTGAAGAAAGACCACTATCAGCATTCACCTACATACACACGCATTTACACGTACATACACTGACATCTTGTCACGAAAAACTAACATTTTCTATTCTCAAATACATATTGGCTTCAACTTTTGGCACGAGGGGCAGGGGTTAAGTCGGTTACATCATACCCAGTGCTCAACTGATACTTATTTCATCAAACCAAAAGGATGAAATGCAAAGTCGACCCCGGCGGCAGACCGTAAAGACGGACGAAATGTTGCTAAGCCTCTGCTGGACTTGCGATCGTTACGTCACATTTTGAAGGCGATCGTTACGTCACATTTTGAAGGTTATAGATTTGTAATTCAAGAGCAAATAATAGCTACAAAGTTCCGATTGCAAGTAAGAGGCAGCGGATCCCTAAAATCTCAGGGTGCGGCTCACAACGTTGATCACATCACATTTCTGTGAATGATATTATTATACACGGGATCAGCAACTGCCCTAAAGATATCATCAAGGCACGCCCTCTCTTGCCACATTTATTACTAAATGCTAAACAATAATATAATGCCGTTCGTAGGAAAATAAAACAGCTCTAGGATAAATATATACACATCAAACCTATATACAAATATATTAACTCAAAGAATATTGGTGAAGCATTCCCATCAAGATTTCTGTCAAGTACGAACATAACAAGCCTGATATAGTTATGTATGCGGCAGAATATAATATATATATATATACTATGTAGGTCCCGGGTTGAGTCGGGGTTAACCACAGTAAATAAGGTACTCAATACATGGCAGAGTAAATTAATTTATTTTGTAGAAGGAGCTTCTACAGAACTAAGACTGTTTCATTCAAAAGAAATCATCAGGAAGCTTCCTGATGATTTTTTGGAATGAAACATTTCTAGTTCTGTAGAAGCTCCTTCTACAAAATAAATATATATATATATATATATATACTATATGTATAAGTGCCCCTTAGATAAGAATATTTCTTTTATAATCTATGTTAACGAACATATCTATGGGCAGCAACTCCGAAAACGATAGCTTCCCTATTTTGATTATAAATATATATATATCTATATCGCTAATCATTGGTCCATTTGCTAGGTTAGTGAAATATCTAAGGGACAGTCTTGAAAAGCTAGGTTTTCAGACGAGGAAAATGACCGACCATTAATTCATGCTTTATGAATATAATTTGTAGGTAGAACAGTAGAACTATGCAAGACTTTCTAAAGTCGAACATGAACAATTATTGTTATCCAAATTTTATTGAATAGTTATTTCTGGGAAGAATTCAAATAAGAGAACATGCATGCATACAAATGAACATACACTCACACATGCGCGCGCATACAAATACATATAAGTATATAAGCATACACATTGAAACACTTCAACAAAACGCCAATAAAATTGCTTGTATGTGGTTGCCCGATCTGCTAGAAATAGCAGCCAAATGAAAAGATGAAAGGTAAATTTGTGATTTGAAAGGGATCTGAACTCAGAGGGTAATGAGATTTAATTAGCACCAGGAGGTAAAATGCCCAACACTAGTCACAAGAACAACAATTTTGAGAGACGTAGCCGGTAACATCGACCCCTAGTACTTCACTGGTACTTATTTTATCAACTCCGGAAAGACAAAAGGTAAAATTGACCTCGGCAAGATTTGAACTGAGATCATTCAGACCGGAACAAATACTGTAAAACATTAATAACAAGTTGCCACCCTTAATAATATACGATTTCTACATAAGAGAGAGCCCGACCCCAACTCCAAATTCCTATTAAATCCTTAAACCCTTAGGTCCCATCCGATCCGACTGCCTACACACGCTACCTAGCAACACATTTCGAATGAGGCTAGGTTAGTCTACATGACTCCGGAAGGAGCATAGGACCGGTTTCCCGGTTTTTCTGGACAGGACGCTGGTCCGACACAGGATTACTCATTTATACCAGCTGAGTGAACTGGAACAACGTGAAATGAAGTGTCTTGCTCAAGGACACAATTATGCTCGGTTCAGGAATCGAAACCACAATCTTACAATCATGAGTCCAACACCTTAACTACCGAACCATGCGGCTACACGCACTTTGAGTGAGGGCACAGTCGGATATATATTGACTCCAATATCTCAACAACCGAGATTTCATTTTATCGATCATGGAAATAAACGACATAAGCGGTAAAGGGCTGTAGCAAACACCGCAAGGCATTTTGTCCAATGCTCTTCAAATGTAAACAGAACTCCATACATTTTAAGAATGATGGATTACAAACGACACTAGGAGACGTAAAGGAGCATAGCTAAATGTCACAAACCTGTTATGTAAGCTGGCTGTAGTATACAACATCTAGCATTAATTATATGGAAAATCTAGTGCATTATCTTTAAGCTTTTCTCTGATTCAGCAAAAACATTTTGTATGATTTTTGATTGTGTATCCGTTTTGTTGTTTTCAATTTGGTTTGGTGTTTCATCTGTGTGTATGTATTATATATACATATATATTATATATCATATATATATATATATAATCATGCACACACACACATATGTGTCTATATAGAGATATATAATATATATATAATATTATATATATACAGGGTGTCCCAGAAGTCATGCACCATGTTGGCTTGGTATTTTTTTAAAATTCACCTTTCTTGTTTTCAAAAACACTTACTTGAAATTAATCATAACAAATGCTCAAATTGAGCACTCTCTGCAATAAATTGAATAAAATAAAATAAATTAGAAAAAAATTAAGTAAAATAAATTATTTTTAATGAAAACCAGAATGGTGCATGACTTCTGAGATACCCTGTATATATACACAAAATATATATACGTATAAACATATGCGTATATATACGTATATACATATGCGTATATATACGTATATACATATTGCGTATATATGTATATAGTATAATATAAAAATATATATATATTATATATATATATATAATATATATATATATATATATGACTTGATCGGTGAGTGCTCCGATGGTCAGATGCTTTGTCTAATGACATGCCAATGAACGTTGAGAGCGATAATCAAATTGTGTGTGTGTGAGAGAGAGAGACAGAGAGAGTGAGAGAGAGAGAGAGAGGACTGGAGCGATTGAGAAAGAAATATTATGTGATGTCTAAATTTAACTGATACCCGAAGTCGAGCAAAGCAATTACCGATTGAAATATTAACTAAATAAACAGACATAACTATTATAAATGAAACAATTGTACTAAAAGCAGAAATAGCGGTCACAAAATTGAAAAACATGGAACTGACTTATATTTTCATGGCTTAATTCTTTGATATATAAAGACTTATTTGACAATGACTTATTATTTTAGAATTATTTTAGAATTATTACAGCCAAATACGGGAGCTAACTCTGTGGACGTTTCGGTTTTATGTAACCTCATCCGCGAAGAATAGAATAAGCTGTACATGCCGAAGTAGTGATGTGGAAAGCTCTAAGTAAATGTACAAGATTTAATGACGAAGAAAATGGTTGTTTAAAGAGTACCTGACTCAGTGAATCTCTTCGCAAACAAAAACAATAGAAAATTTGATAATATATGTATTATGGGTTGTTTGAAGGAATTAAGTATGTATTTTGAAGTAATATATTTACTTTATATTACTCCCTCGCAATCATAATCGATGACTGTTCAATACTTTAGGAATCGATTATTAACAGTAACTCATTACATATTTTTCAATTGGGTATTTCCTTGCTTGACTACACATTTAGAATAAAGGTATAGATAATAATAATAATAATATAAAATAATATTTGTGTTAATCATTATATTATAATCTGAAGTTAAGAATTTGACAAGAAAATTCCCCCTTTGCCTGAGTGCCAGAGAAGGGAAAACATAGATGTATATGTATGTATATATATCTATATATATACGTAATTAATGAATTAATATACATATATACATATAATCCTGTAAGCCGACACGTAAATTAATATATATTTATATAAATATATGTGTATATATATGTGTATATATGCATGTATATATGTATATATATATATATACATATATATATATATATGTGTATGCATCTGTGTATACATATATGTATGTATATACGCATGTATTTATGTATATATATATATGTATGTGTATATATGTATATATATATATGTATATATATGTATATATATGGATATATATGTTTATATATATACACTCATATGTTTATGTACATACATAAGTGTATATGAACATGTATATGTTGTTATGTATATTTAAATTATGGATATATATATATACACATATATACACCCAAATATATATCTATATATATCTAAATATACAAACTTCTATATACGTACGTACATACATGTATAGATAGATACATATATCTCTACGTATATACAATATACATGCATGAATTTCCTTACACTTGTTAATTTCAGTACAGAGAACCAACGGGTACGGAGAGTCCTACACCCGAATTAGAAAGAGTTCGTCTTTTCTACGACTGCTGTATCTTCGGTGATGATGTGATGAGGGGGGCAGAGAAAAT
>NW_021829843.1:0-5853 GCF_006345805.1 Octopus sinensis | reverse complement strand
AATCTAACCAGCCCAAGGAAAAACTAAGCTAAGAGCATTAGATTCCTTGGAAGAAATCAGCGAATGTATACAAAAACAAGGACGGAAAAACGGACAATGTTGCACAAATATAAATACAATAAAAAAATACAATAAAAATAAAAGCAGGACATAACAACAGGACATAACACGAAGCCTTAAGGATGCAGCGAGCATCAACCCATATAGAAATGAGAGCTAAAGTTTCAATTCAACCCCCAGAAGGCACCAAAATAATAGAAAATAACGGTATGCGAGGAAGCGGAGAAAAAATTAAAAAGCATACCTATAAAGATTATACCGTTCACGTGCACATATTCTTTGGTTTCGGCTGTTGGCCCGAGGGCCTCAACCTTCCTCAGTATAAGTTACTGCGCAAAAAATAAGGGGACTTTTCAATCACCCTGTATATATACACAGTTATTTACATGTAAATGTATATATATGTATATACATATATACAGACATACATATCTACATGTACGTATGTTTAATCTCCTCCGAGACCCTGCGGCGCAAGTTGACCAAAATTAAGAGTTTGATAGAAGAAGGCTTGCTCTTCATTCCGTAGAAGAAAAAATTCAAATTGGATCATGTTAACACTAAAAATTATTTACATCAAAAACGTGCTTTTTTTCTATGAAAATCCTTATTATTTACGATTTTTTGACTGCTGTGTCGCCATTTCTCGGTGTATTTCAACCAGAAAAATGTTCACTTAAAGAGAATAACAAGCTACATAATGCAAAATTTTTACTTTTCAAAAATTCCAATTCTAAAGGGTCGAAACAAACCCGAGCAACGCCGGGTGATACGGCTAGTATATTAATAAAGACTGACTTTATAATCATTCAAAGTGTTTGGTGGGGAGAATATTTCTTGTGTGTGTGTGTAAGTGTGTATGTGTGTGTGAGGGATGTAGATGCCTTCTTTTTAGCTTCTGAATGAAAAAAAAAACTAACAATATTGTCTACCTAAGTCACTGCGGTTGATATTGGAAAATCTTTGACTGATTAGGAAAAATAATTCATTTAAAGCAATTATGTAAATAAGCACAGTTGTAAAAAAAGCAAGTTTTTCCAAGAAATAAAGAAATATAAAACAAAAAAATTATTTTAACTTCTGTATTATTTATTTATTTATTTATTTATTTGTTTATAACCGCAAGTATTGGCTGTGTGGTGAAGAAGCTCTCTTCGAACCTACGTTCTTTCGAGTTCAATCCCACTGCATCATCATCATCATTGTTCGATCATGGTCGAGACAATGGAATTTACCATGCTACGCCAGACTTCACGGTCCATCATAGCATTACGGAGGTCCTGTTGCTGGATGCCTGTATCCCTGGAGATTACATCAGGGTAGGAGAGTGTGCGCCCTCTGGTATCGCGAGTAGATGGCTTCCAGAGGAGAAGAGTAGAAATTACCTCGTTTTCAGCTCTACAACAATGTCCAGCAAACTGGACTCTCCTACCTTTCTCAAGAGATGATACAGGTGGTAGTTTCCCATATATTTGTACTTTGGTTGGATGGCGCTTCCACGAGAGATTTTGAGCTCTCATAAGGAGGCGAACGTAGGTTCCCTCCAACCGCCTCTCAAGCTCCTTTGATAACGTCCAGGTTTCTGAGCCATATAGTAGGATTGGTTCGAATCCCACTGCACAGCGCTTTGGGCAAGTGTTTTCTAATATGACCCCGGACTGACGAGTACACAGTCAGTGAATTTCATACGCGGAAACTGTGTGGAATCCCGTCGTATCGTAACATGATAGTTCGACATTAGAAAACTGATAGAATAAGTACCAGCTTTTTTTTAAAAAAAAAGTACCGAAGTCGATTTGTTTAACTAAAAACCCCTCAAGGCAGTGCCACAGCATGGTCGCAGTCCAATGATTGAAACAAGTAAAAGATAAAATAAGAGAGATTTTTTTTGCGCATTTAAACTTGAGCAATTTTCTTAATTGAAAGTGCGCAACATTTTTCATCGAATCAATATTCCCGGTCGAAGTGAGGGCAGTCGGTAGTCAGCAGCTTTCCAAAGCAATTTATCTGAAATATAAGTGAATTTCTCTGATTGTATTTGCAATATTTAATGTCATAAAAAAAAAAAAATTTTTTTAAACCCAGACGCACGGGCGTATTAGACGCACCCCCAATTTCAACGGCGCATATTCAGGAGTAAAAAAGAAATGTTTTTTAATGTATTAAAACATGTAATATAGGTCCAACTTCGCGTATAGGACCCTCAATGATTTTCTTGAAGCATAAACATCATCATCGTCATCGTCGTCGTCATCATCGTTTTACGAGGTTCCGCTTTACGAGTTTTAAACTTCAGCTCAAATTTGTTTGGTGAGCTGAAATCCAAATTTTGAACGAAGTGCAAAAGCTCCTACTACCATGACAAATGCTCCTGCGTATTACCGAGAATTTGATCGAGAGCGAAAAAAAAGCTTCTTCTAAGAAAACAACTCTAGACTTGTTTTTTTTTTTAAAGAAATCTACAAGTCCGTCCACGAGTGCTTGTGGATCGGTGATCGCGTTAGCACGCCGGGCGAAATGCTTAGCCATATTTCATCTGTCTTTACATTATGAGTTCAAATTCCGCCGAGGTCCACTTTGCTTTCTTCATTTCGGAGTCGATAAATTAAGTACCAGTTGCGTACTGGGGTCGACCTAATCGACTGGCCCCCTCATCAAAAATTTTGGGCCTTGTGCCTAGAGTAGAAAAGAGAATTTATTGTAACTAAGGTGGCGAGCTGGCAGAAACCTTAGCGGTATTTCGTCTGCCATTAAGTTCTGAGTTCAAATTACCCCGAGATTGACTTTGCCTTTCATCCTCTCAGGGTCCATAAATTAAGTACCAGTTGCGTACTAGGGTCGATCTAATCAACTGGCCCCATCCCCAAAAATTTCGGGCTTTGTGCCTAGAGCTGAAAAGAATACATATAAAAGGGAAAAAGCTCAACCACGACCGAGAAGGGAACTTCATGGGAAAAAGCTTCTTCTCTCCATCTGGTGGGTATGTATGTACTACTACGTACATATATACATAATTGTATATATATATATATATTATATATATATATATATATATATGGTAAATGAAAGACGGAAGATGGAATATACGAGAATTTATTATGAATCACGACAATTGTTTCGACACATCTAGCATCGATCCCTCACGGGTGAAACGCTTAACAACTGGTTCAGGAGCATCCGGCGGTGCAGATGTGTCTCATCAGGTGATAAATAGACACAGATCGTTAAAATAACAGTTCTGCAATGTATCTTCTCATTTCGTAGAAAGAAAAGCAGCAAAAGGAAGGGAAATATCTTCATTTATATAGAAGATCAAAGATAAAATCACAGATACAACAAAGAAACAAGCACGCAATACAGCGAACAAAGTATATATATATATATAGATATATATATATATATATATATATAGTATATATATATATATATATATATATATACACAAATATAAGAGAGGGTCCACTATGTGGACGCTCTTGCGTTAAAAATATATCCGCAATGGTCTCAACCACCAAGAATTGTTCCCAAGGAGAATTTGGCACAACTATGAACGTAAGCGAGCAGGACAAATGAAAAATAACAAAAATGTAGATTAATTCTAGACAATTGTTTCACTGTTAATAGATTATGCAATGTTACTTACACAATAAATCCACAGATCATCAGTAGAATTCGTCATGAATATAATTTACTGAACCACACGCCAGATTTTAACATAAAGTCAAACGCAGGTGTGGTTCAGCCTATTATATTCGCAGTTATGATTCGAATGCCCTCGTTATAGCGCGCCAAAATTTCCGGAAACAAATACTGCATAAATAATTTACTGCAGTATAATTAAAATCAAAAATAAGGGTGAAAAAATTGGATATTGGGTATACATATATATATGTGTGTGTGTGTGTGTGTGTGTATGCCTATACATATGTGTGTACATGTATATCCTTACATATGATCAGTCAGTTGTCCATAAATCTGAAAAAAGACACGCTCAATATGAATAATAGATCGTTTATATTTTAAACTATTGTCGACTGGTCAGAATCTTACCGTCGATTTCGGGCCAACTATTGCACTTATTGGTTTCAAATTTTGGCACAAGGCGAGCAATTTCGGCAGAGGAATAAATCGATTATATATCGAGTCCAGTACTCAACTGGCGTTCAAGTTACTGCCCTCCAACCCTGAGAGGATGAACGACGAAGTCGACCTCGGCGTGGTTTGAATTCAGTACGTAAAGACGTACAAAAGACGGCTGAGCATTTCGTTCAGCGTGCAGACGATTCAACAACCCCGCAGCCTTTTGCTGTGTCAATACTGCAAAATGGAATACGTGGCATCAAACCGACGATAGCAATCTAACCCGTTTTATGTCATACTCATACCTCTCAGCGATCTATCAATCAATCAGTCAATCTATCTATCTATCCTATGTATACTGTCTACCTATCTATCTAACTACCTGACTGTCTGCCTTCCCATTTGTCTATCTATCTATCTATCTATCTATCTATCTATCTATCTATCTATCTATCTATCTATCTATCTATCTATCGGTCTGCTATTTATCTATCTATTTATCTATCTATCTATCTATCTATCTATCTATCTATCCATTTGTCCGTCCATCTATCTATCTATCTATCTATCTATTTATCTATCCATTTGTCTGTCGGTCTATATATGTATATATATTATATATATATATATATTATATATATATATATATATATCCATCCATTTTCCGTCATCTATCTATCAGTCTATCTATCTATCTATCTATCTATCTATCTATCTATCTATCTATCTATCTATCTATCAATCTATCAGTCTATCTATCTTATCTATCTATCTATCTATCTATCTATCTATCTATCAATCTATCTATCTATCTATCCATTTGTCTCTCTCTTTACTTGTTTCAGTCATTTGACTGCGGCCATGCTGGAGCACCGCCTTTAGTCGAGCAAATTGACCCCGGGACTTATTCTTTGTAAGCCCAGTACTTATTCTATCGGTCTCTTTTGCCGAACCGCTAAGTGACGGGGTACGTAAAACACACCAGCATCGGTTGTCAAGCAATGCTAGGGGGACAAACACAGACACACAAACATATACACACACTTATATATATATATACATATATACGACAGGCTTCTTTCAGTTTCCGTCTACCAAATCCACTCACAAGGCATTGGTCGGCCCGGGGCTATAGCAGAAGACACTTGCCCAAGATGCCACGCTGTGGGACTGAACCGGGAACCATGTGGTTGGTTAGCAAGCTACTTACCACACAGCCACTCCTGCGCCTATAGATTGTCTGTCTATAAATTGTCTGTCTATAGATTGTCTGTCTATAGATTGCGCCTATAGATTGTTAGATAGATTGTCTGTCTACCAATCTATCTAACCAGTGATCTATGTATCTGTCTGCCCATCTGTCCGTCTGTCTATGCATGCATAGCATAATACGCTGCTGAAATCCTCTCTCCGGCCTCTCGGCAGTATTCTGTTCACATTGAAAACATATAATTAAAAAACATTGTTAGATAATTGTGTTATACTCTACTATATATGTCTTCGTGTGTGTATATGTATATGAGGATGAGCGTGAGTATATACGTGTGATTGTGTGTGTGTGTGTGTGTGGTGTCGGTGTATGTCGGTGTGTGTGTGTGTCGGTGTGTGTGTGTGTTTATATATATATATATATATAATATATATATATATTATATATATATACCCTATATACATATACACGTCACAATGCACGCATATATTATTATGGATGGA
>NW_021829842.1:0-5816 GCF_006345805.1 Octopus sinensis | reverse complement strand
TAGATTTTGAGCTCTCATAAGGAGGCGAGTGTAGGTTCCATCCAACTGCCTCTCGAAGAGTGTGCGCCCTCTGGTATTGCGAGTAGATGGCTTCCAGAGGAGAGAGTAGAAATTGCCTCGTTTTCAGCTCTACAACAATGTCCAGCAAACTGGACTCTCCTACCTTTCACAAGAGATGACACAGGTGGTAGTTTCCCATATATTTGCACTTTGGTTGGATGGCGCTTCCATGAGAGATTTTGAGCTCTCATAAGGAGGCGAGTGTAGGTTCCATCCAACCGCCTCTCAAGCTTCTTTGAAAACGTCCAGGTTTCTGAGCCATATAGTAGAATTGGTTCGACTGTGGCTTTGAAGATTTCAAGTTTGAAGTCTCTACTTAGATTTGATGACCAGATCTTATGCATGTCATTACAGGCTGACCAGGCCATACCCTTTCTAGTTAGAAAGTCTTTTCCAGATGATGATATGTATGACCCAAGATATTTGTAATCAGAAACGAGATGCCCCTTATTACATCACCTGATGCGATACTTCTCTGAGGGATGCACTACAACTAGTTGTATAGCTTCCCACCTGATGAAACACTTCTGCACTGAGGGATACTTAAGATATCTTGTAGAGCTGGATTTAGTCTATTCACCTGTATAGTTAATCAGGTTATTCAGGAAGGTGTAATCCCTTGTGACTGGTGCAGCAATGTGCAATATGCAGCTATGACACGGGCAAGGGAGATGCCTTTAGTAGAAATAATTAGCTGAATGAATCGATCCCAGGACTTATTTTTAAAGCCTTTGTCTCTGTCGTCTGTCAAAAGCTTGGGTCGTAGATAGATCTATCTCATGTGTCCACTCCCGTCTCTGCTGCGATAGTCTGCCGCCTCTCCTGTTTCACCCGTTTTATAATATTTGTGGCAGCTAGAAAAACAGACATACCGCAGCAGGGTTAGTACCTAAATAGGTCAGCGCTTGTCCAGTTGAACTTCCCCTTGACATGGCTGAGGTCGCAGGTCACAGGGAGATGATCAATCACTTTTTGACAGAACAAAGCAAATCTTCTTTTTGCGCCTGTTGGTTGCCGTGGTTTGGGTGACGAGGATTCTTGGATTCGGTTTCGAATCTAGGCTTAGAGAAGGAAGTGCTAATTTTATCGGTCTCTTTTGCCAAACCGCTAAGTTATGGGGACACAAACACACTAACACTGGTTGTCAAGTGATTGTGGAGTGACAAACAGACACAAAGACACATACATACATACATACATACATACATCGGAAGTATATCCACTCATCAGAGAAAAGGATGAAGTTCAGTATAGTAATATGTCACCCATTTATAATAACACTAGCAGCATAGCCCGGCGTTACCCGAGTATGTAAGAGCCCCTAGTAGGCAACGACTAATCCCAATCTAGTTCTTCCCCTAGGGAACGAAGGCGCATGTGTAGGTTGCAATATCTTCTCTTCACTCGAATACTTCTATGTATACGATGTTCCTAGCTGTCTCCCGACAGAAAATGCGTTGCATATAAAAAGATTAGATTCTCGACCCCATGTCAAACTTATCGATGTTTTTCAGAACTGGGGAAACTTTTCAAAATTTTCGCTGCATTAGTTTTGAATTATGACATTGGGCTATGTGTGTGTCAAGTTTCATCAGAATCGGTTGAAAGCCGTGGTCAGGGTGAGGGTACAACCTGACAGCCACACAAACACACAGACAGACAAAATGCCGTTTATATATATAGAGATTTAAAATATAGAATTAAACACAAAGTTATCCCTAAAATGCATTAGAATATAATCAACAAATTTATTCCTACAACTTATATAACCCCTACCAACTTCTCATGGTACTTTGAGGTTCTAAGAGAATCCTCGATTGTGGAAACAGCGCCCTAGTGTTTTGACAAAATATTCGGTAATGGAAGCATAAATACAACAGTCCTTACTATCTATCTATCTATCTATCTGTTTGTCTATCTATCTATCCATCTGTCTGTTTGTCTATCTATCTATCTATCTATCTATCTATCTATCTATCTATCCGTTTGTCTATCTATCTATGTTCTATCTATCTATCTGTCTGTCTGTCTGTCTATCTATCTATCTATCTTTTTCTATCTATCTATCTATCTATCTATCTGTCTATCTGTCTGTCTCTCTATCTGTCTGTCTATTTATCTATCTATCTATCTACCTAACTATCTGTCTGTCTGTCTATCTACCCATCTATCTATCTATCTATCTATCTATCTATCTATCTATCTATCTGTCTGTCTGTCTGTCTGTCTATCTATCTATTTATCTAACCATCCATCTATATATATATATATAAGCACCAATAAAAGTTACAAACCTCAGTCAGGGATAGCAAAATCCTACGAAAGTACTGGTTAATTACCTATACAAAGAATATTGAACTTCACAGTTAATACTCAACTGCAAGGTAACTAATATAAACCGAGGTTTATATATATTTATTTATTGTAATAAGATGAAGAAGATAAAGAGATTATTAATAAATTATTATTCATTAATTAAAAAATCTCTCTATCTCTCTCTCTGTAGACATATCGTATATTTATATATTTATTTAGGCGTAGGAGTGGCTGTGTGGTAAGTAGCTTGCTTACGAACCACATGGTTCTGGATTCAGTCCCACTGCGTGGCACCTTGGGAAAGTGTCTTCTATTTTAGCCTTAGGCTGACCAAAGCATTGTGAGTGGATTTGGTAGACGGAAACTGAAAGAAGCCCGTCGTATATATGTATATATATATATGTGTGTGTGTGTGTGTGTATGTGTTTGTGTGTCTGTGTTTGTCCCCCCAACATCGCTTGACAACCCATGCTGGTGTGTTTACGTCTCCGTAAACACACAAAAGAGACCGATAGAATAAGTACTAGGCTTACAAAGAATAAGTCCTGGGGTCGATTTGCTCAACTAAATGGCGGTGCTCCAGCATGGCCACAGTCAAATGACTGAAACAAATAAAAGGGTAAAGAGTATATGTAAGCAAAATACGAACCACTGCATGAATCCACCCTTCCAAAAAAAAGTCATACTAAAAATGACTATACCCATTGACCCACCACTCGATGTGATAACATAAATATTGGAAGGCAACGCATGAAATATGTATGTGTCTATGTATACACACACACACACGCATATATATATATATACATATATATATATATATACTAGCAGTATCGCCCGGCGTTGCTCGGGTTGTAAGGGAAATAACTATATAAGCATTTTAGTAGAGAGTATAGCCAAAAAATAGCCAAAAAATGCATTAAAAAGGAAAAAAAAATTAATGGTAATTTTTTTTTAATCGGTTGACTCATCGTAGACATTTTTAGAGAGTTACTTCCTTATATAATAGCGAAAAAATGCATTAAAATGGAAAAATTGATGGTAAATTTTTTTTAAATCGTAGACTCATCGTAGACGCGCGCTTAATCCCAGAAGGGCTTGATATGAATCACACTATAAGATACCCGGTTTTGGTTAAACTGCACCACAAAATGTGGGAGTAGTTAGGAATCTAAATCGTAGGAGACAGACACACAACTTCACGTTTATATATATATATATATATTATATATATATATTATATGTTATATTATATATATATATATATTGGTAAAAGTGTAAGATAACAAAAAAAGAGACCTCAATATTATGTAAATAGAGGAAATTCATCTGTAAAATAATATGTGACAATTATTCGGTAGCCAAACTAAAACTCTGAGTTTCGGATGCTGAGGTGGAAATCCACAACACCATCTCTTCGGTTATCTGGCCATCTGAAAAACGCTATGAAAAAAGACCGTTATACGAAGGGAAATTACTGTGTTATAGTCCGCTACTTATATAAAAGTATAATATATAGATATATATTATAATATATATATACAATAATAAATCTCTGAGCGAGGTATAAACAGTAACTGCTCTATAATATAGAGCGGGATCAGCCATCTGAATGTGGCTAGGACAGGGCGGGGTGGTGGGGGTGTTACTGATGCATTTAGCCTCAGGCGACTATCGACGTCACCAGAAGAGCCGACACCATCACGGTGTCCTTGCTAGCCTGCAAAGGGAGATCACCTCACCGAAGATACGGATGCTACACACGGACCGGTTTCGAGTATTTGCCTCTTGTCAGCGCATGGCAAGCACCGTTCTTAGCTGAGGGACTTCCTGTACAGGCCAGATATATATAGATTTTCACACCTCAGCGAAGAACGTGCTTGCCATGCGGCTGACAAGAGAGCAAATACCTCGAAACCGGTCCGTGTGTTGTAGCATCCGTATCTTCGGTTGAGGCTGATCTCCCTTTGCAGGCTAGCAAGGGACACCGTGATGGTGTCGGCTCTTCTGGTGACGTCGATAGTCGCCTGGGGCTAAATGCATCAGTAACACCCCCCCACCCCGCCCTGTCCCTAGCCACATTCAGATGGCTGATCCCGCTTATATTATATATATATATATATATATATATATATTTCCTTTCATATACCTTTTCCTTTCTACAAAGTTGTACTCCTCTCAAACTCTATTGCTTACTCCTATTTTGCTCTTGTTATTACTCTTTTTATATTCTCTTTAATAAGAATCATGTACTGTACCTACTGGTAACCGATTCCTATGAACATGTATATATATATAAATATATGTAATAGAAATATGTTACAAAAAGAAAATAGAAACTACACATGGTAATGTAAGGGGAAAGTAAGAAAAATCAACGAAAATGCACATTGTAAATCAAAAAAAGTAAAGGCTTTTTATGAAAAGTAATGAAAGATATATACAATTCGATGAACCGAGGTAGGAATAAAAGTAATAAAAGTCATTATATATATATATACAGTTGCGGCCAAAATGTTCAGAACGGCATTGTTTTCATCAGAAAAGTAAGTATAAGTTTTTATCAGAGTAGTTTTATATTCTATAATTTTCGCAGACATTAAATACAATATTAGTTGTTATTGTCTGAGATTTTGGTGTAATTTTAGTGGATAATACAAAAGTTATGGATGATTTAGTGATTTACTGCAAAACCCATGGAAGCCAAATTGATCAGATCTGTTGAAAAAATAACAAAATAATCAAAAATGACAGAGAATACTGGAATTATTTAATATTTAGAGTGAAGCCCTTTAGCTTCAATCACACTCTGACATCTTCGACTGCATGAGGAAATTAAATTTTCAATTTCTTGCTGGGTGATCTTATTCCATTCTTCCTGAAGGGCATTCCATAATTGCTCAATTGTTTTAGGATTTCTGGCTTTCGAACGTTCTCCTAGAATATTCCATACATGTCAATAGGATTGAGATCTGGGCTTTGAGCAGGCCCAATCCATAACCATAACCTTTTCAGCCTTGAGGAAGTTCATGACCACCTTAGCCTTGTGACATGGGGCATTGTCCTGCAGTGAATATGGGTGGTCGCTTAGTGAATTTCTCAGCACAGGCAAGACATGATCTTTAACAAGTTATTTATAAACTCCTGCATTTACCTTTCCATGTAATCACACCAAAGGGCCCCACACCATCTCAAGATATCATCCCCCAAAAACATGACACTTCCTCCACCGAATTTAACACTAGTCTTAAGGCATTTAGGCGACAATTTTTCACCTACTTTTCTATGAACGTACCTTTTCCCATCTGAGCCAAATAACATAAACTTAGATTCATCACTGAAATGCACCGTTGCCATTTTTCTGAGACCACAACACATGTTCAGTTGCAAAGGTAAGACGACACTTTTATTCTTGGAGCTGATCAGTGGCTTCACTGCAG
>NW_021829841.1:0-5843 GCF_006345805.1 Octopus sinensis | reverse complement strand
GTGGGCAGAGCTGTAGTTGTTGATTTCAAATGTCAAAACATACCACACACATGTTTATCACATATCCCACACACAACACACACACACACACACATACATATGTGTGTGTATGTATGTATGTATGTATGTATGCATGTATATAAGTGTAAATACATCACTACCCGAATATATACATCACCTATATACGCAGATCACGTGTGTATACAACTCATATCAGATCCACATCTCATATGCATACACTACACGCAGATATACATCGCTTACTGTATAAACATACACCAGTCGCACATATCTTCTACATTTCACATATACACACCAGCATCTCTCTCTCTCTCTCTCTCTTCTCTCTCTCTCTCTCTCTATCTATCTATCTATTTATCTATCTCTCTGTCTGTTAATCTAGATCTCTATCTTTGACATATACATATGTGTGTGTATTTATATATATACACATTTATATATATGTATATAATATATATATATTATATAATATATATAATATAGAGAGAGAGAGAGAGAGAGAGAGATGGGTGATAGATAAATAGATAGATAGATAGAAAGATAGATAGCTAGATGGATAGATAGAGATACATATACATACGTACATATATATATACATATATGTGTGTGTATGCATTTATATATACAGAGATAGACAGACCATTATATGCGAGTGTGTGTGTGTGTGTTTGTGTGTGTGTGTGTGTGTGTGTGTGCTTGCGGGTGTGCTAGACTCAAACATAGAAATTACATACACACAAGCACTCACCCACATACAATACCGTGCCACACATACACTTATACACATACAACAAAGTGCCACTATGTAGTCCCTTGCCATGCTAGAAAAAACAGTTAAATGCCTCCAAATCTTTCGAGTCTATCCTTTTGTCTGAGACAGACTGAAAGAGAAAAATGATTTCTGGTCTTTCGGCCGAAAAGGTATATTCAAATGTTAGATCCCTTAGCTTACAAATTAATCCATAATTATGGATTTTACTGTATAATTTTTTACTGAAGAAGACAATTGTATTCCAGGGAACGAAAACCAAATGCAAATGAAAGGCAAATTCGACTTAAAAGAGATTTTGATGCAAAGAATTGTTTAAACGTTATTTTATTTTATTCTTATAAACTCTCAAACAAGGCGAGAAGGCACATTGTGTAAAGGACTATGAAGGAGAAATTAAGACGATAAGAATGAATTTACTTTAGATTTGAAAGATTGGATCTTTTCGGTTTTTTAAAAATAATTTCAACGTAGCTAAACACTTTTAAACTTCGTATACTAGTAGAATGTGTTTATAAAACATCGTTTTCTCTTGGTTTTATTGAGGAAAATTCTATAGTTTGTAAGATATTTGTTGGGGTTTTTTTTGTTTTGGTTAAAATTGCAGAAATTGAAGAAGAAAAAAACAAATACCTTACAAACTAGAATTTTCTCAATAAAGCCAAGAGAAAAAGATGTTTTATAAACACATTCTAACAGTATACGAAGTTTAAAAGTGTTTAGTTACCTAGAAATTATTTAAAAAAATTGCCGTTCAAACCGAAAAGATCCCCGTTTGTAAGATATTTGTTGGGGTTTTTTTTGGTTGAAATTGCAGAAATTGAAGAAAAAAAACAACAAATATCTTACAAACTATAGAATTTTCTCAATAAAGCCAAGAGAAAAAGATGTTTTATAAATACATTCTACTAGTATACGAAGTTTAAAAGTGTTTAGTTACGTGGAAATTATTTTAAAAAATTGCCGTTCAAACCGAAAAGATCCCCATTTGTGTTCAATTCAGTAGATGCTAACTGTGCAGAGGTCTGTTGTATACATGCGTGTTAATGTTTTTACCAACTGGAGTTGTTTATGATGTGTCTCTTTATATCACAAGACAAAGCCATTCGAAAATTATTTATCAATAAATAAATCGCAGACATCACCTTTAAACACATACAAAGCCACAAATACATATTCACATCTTTCATGGGTTTATTTGTTTCCGTCATTTAATTGCGGCCATAGTGGGGCCCTGTATTGAAGGGTTTCTATCTGCAATTTGACCCCAGTACTCTTTTCTGATCTGATGCTCAAACAACCTGTTACCACTTATGAATTCTAAGTTACGGGGACGGAAACAAACAATACAAACTGCCAAGCTGTGCTTGACAAAAGCATCCAACGTAAACATTTATGTGTGGTGTGTGTGTCTGTGTGTGTGCACGTGTATATATATATATATATATATATATTATATATATATATATATAATATATATATATATATATATATATATATTACAGTAGCCATGATAGATCGTTAGCCACTCCACACATTTTTTTCTCTCCTTGTGTTTTCTGTGTCCCTTTCTGTAGAAGAGCGTAGGCTCGAAACATAAAAGCCTTTTTCTATTCCTGAGCGTTATACTAATACAACTGTTTGTTTTGTACACCACCTGTCTTCGTCTTTTGTTTTTTTCGTAAACTTTCCATATATATGTGTGTGTGCATGTGTGTGTGTGTGTGTGCGTGTGTGCGTGCGTGTGTGTGTGTGTGTGTGTGTGTGTGTGTGTGTGTGTGTGTGTGTGTGTGTATGTGTGTATGAAAGTATACAAAATATATAATTTTAGATTCCGTTTTTCCTTATAGGAATCGAAAAATTAATTAAGTACAAAGCTGCAAAGGTAAGTAATTTTAATCGCCTCGCTATATAGATTTATATTTTCTTCATATATTTTTATCTTCATACACATTTTTTACAGGTTTTCGCACTTTTTTATATGTGTGTATATATGTATATTTTTATACCTTCGGGCTTTGTGTGCAAAACACCCCGGTATTTTAATATGAATTCATATTCTACGGTGTAAATATTATGGGGGTAAGATTTGAAGTTGTATGACCGATTATGTTGTTTATTTGTTAACCACTAAGTTTATATGAATATATATATATATATATATATACATGCATATATATATAGCAGTAAGTAGTATACATACATATGCATATTATATATATATAATATATATTATATATATAATTATATATATATATATATATATATATATATATATATATATATATATAAAAATAATGATTTGTATACGCATTGGCGATTCACAAAATCATCCATACATTTTTTATGGAGTAGACATATATGCTCCTAGCGAGGTTGTCCGGGAACTGGCGAACTGTGCCGACTTTTCTGAAGGTACTTCGGTCTAAGGCTGAAACCGTACTGTAATGAAATATTACGGTCGGCCGTTTCCGGCAATCTACGGTGGCTGCCGTCATGCATGTATACAATTGTATGTGATGTGCGTTGACATCAACGACAGAGCCATTTAGCTCTTATTTCTAGCAGTGTAGATGTTCTGACACCCTCAGTCATATTTAATAACGGTTATCGTTTTCCTTTTTGGTGAAACTTTGCTAACTAGCTGCGTCCTTTAATCACACACACACACTCACACACACACACATATATATATATATATATATATATATATATGTAAATTAATATGTGACAATTATTGAATAGCCAAGATAAAACTCTGAGTTTTGGATGCCGAGGTGGAAATCCACAACACCATCTCTTCGGTTATATATATATATATATAAATACCAACTGGGACAAGAACGCAAAACATTTAGAAGACGATACAAAAATCACGGACGGGACATTCGAAGCCTTCGATCTTCAGTCAAGAACCGGATCATCCTCGCAATTTCGGCTGATTAATCTTGAGATTGCTCCAATATGGCCAGCCCCAAGGAAAATCAAAGCTAAGCGCATTAGATTCCTTGGAAGACAGCTTCGAATGTATACAAAACAAGGACGGAAAAACGGACTATGTTACACGAATATGAATACAAAAATACGTAAAAACAATAAAAATAATACGTAAAAACAATAATGATAATAATAATAATATATAATTTATACATACATACACACATACACACTCACAGATAGGGGAGGAAAAGAAGAGGAGGGTTGAACAGTGTGACAAAACTGGTACAATCGGCTTCTGTGTGGTAAGTCGCTTCCTTATCGAAATTTGTAAACTTTATGCTGTAAATGCTAAAACGTTTCAAGCTACTTCACCCTATATGTTTGTCTGTCCTTGTATGTCCCCTCTATGTAACGCCTTAATGGCGAATTTACCTTTGTCGTAGACAGACGTGTTTTTTGGGGCGGTGAGTCAAACGTTTTGTTGCACGTGGATAATTTTTCTATTGTTGAATATTTTCGTGAACTTTGAAAATTTTTGTGCTTTTTCCCGGCGATGGGAGAAAGTAATTGTTGAAATATTGAAATTATTAATATTGAACTTATTAATATTATTAATATTGAACTTGTTAAAGCCGTTGTAGGATTTATTGTCGTGTTCCCACCCCCAGCGAGAAAAATTGTGAGAAAAATTAAATTTTAGCCGTTGTCGGCCCTATTGTGGCATCCGCCACTAGCGTGGGCGAGATTTGAACTGTTGTCCTCGTTGTGAGGAAAAAATATTATAGGTTTCCCGTTTTGTGGGATAAGCAATTTATTATTGTGAGAAAAAGTAAATTTTAGCCGTTGTAGGCTCTATTGTGGCATCCGCCACTAGCGTGGGCGAGATTTGAACTGTTGCCCTGGTTGTGAGGAAAACACATTATAGGTTTCCCGTTTTGGGGGATTCTATATTTTATTATTGTGTGAAAATAAAATATTAACTTCGAACGTTGTAGGCTTTGTTGCTACGTCTCACTCCCCAGCAGGGGTGGGATTTGAACTGTTGTCCTCGTTAAGAGAGAAAAAAAAGCAAAAAATTATAGCGTTCTCTTTTTCTGGGATTAAATTGTGTATTATTTATTTCGAACGAATATGTCGGTCGAAATAATCCCAGAAAAGAACCAGCTGCATGAGCCAGCAAAAAAGTTCGCGGCAGTAGCCACTGAGTCTTCAAAACATATTATAATTGAAACGGAGAAGCTCTCCGAGCTTTTTGAGAGAGTGAAGGAGGGGGGTGGGGATGTAAAGATCTCGCCCTCCCCTAGTGTTGAAAATCTGAAGAGGGGGACACTCGTTTGCAAAACGTACTGGTGAGGCCCTTAGGGACTTCCTGTCTGGCGGCCCGCGTCTCTCGGCACGAGAGGATGAGTGCTGTGTAATCGAGGTACTGGGCGAATGCCCCTGGGGAAAATCGCCGGGTCTAGATGTTCTGCCTTACGAATTTTACAAAACTATGCCAGACTTGTTCGGGCACCTACTGGCCAGCGTCTACGCCAATTGGCAGCAGAATGGGAGAATTCCCAAGTCTGCGAGCCGGGGGTGGTGGTGACGTTGATCAGGAAGGACCCAAGCAAGGGGGACGAGATAGGGAACTTCAGGCCCATAACTCTGAACACATTTTGGCCAAGGTGCTAGTGAAAAGTTTGGCGCGGGTCGTGGACAAACATGTCGGGGAAGCGCAAACGTGCACTATCTCGGGCTAGACGATTCACGACAATCTCCACCTTATATGGCGGGGGGGGCACAGGTACATTTAGACCAGTCTAAGGCATTCGATAGGATCGACCATCGGTACTTGGGGGCGGTCCTCGAGAAGGCTGGCCTGACCCGGACCTTCCGCGGTTGGATTGCTGCGTTGTACAGCGACATCGAGTCCGTCGTAAAAGTGAACGGTTTCCTTTCAAAGCCATTCAGGATTCGGGAGCTCAGAGCATCAGGGGTGTCCCCTGTCCCCGCTTTTGTATGTACTGGCTCTTGAGCCATTATTGGAGCGATGCTGAGGAGGGGGCAAACGTAGACACAAAGACATACACACGCACGCACACACATATGCTTACACAGATAGTTAGATAGA
>NW_021829840.1:0-5844 GCF_006345805.1 Octopus sinensis | reverse complement strand
ATACTCATAAATATTACAGAAGGCGCGGGAGAAGATAGTTGCCACCGGGTACTTCTAGAAAAGGATGTAAACTTGCCTGTGGCTTATGATGATTATTAATATAAATGAAAAATGCGTAAATCACTGTGAATTATTGCTGTGTCGTTGGATAGTAATGGTTATAATTGTTAATACTATTTTCAAATTCTGCTGATGGGGGTAAATATATAAAGACTAAATGATTGTATTTAAACTGGGTGGCTAAAAGGGATACAGATTTACTAATGGTTGTAAATATTGTTATCATTAGATAATATTGGGTTGTCCGGAAAGTTCCTGCCGATTTATAGTAGCTTACCTTTCGGCTTATTTTCGGACATGGTTAAGTCTATAAAATAGGATTTGACTACACCTCCATTTAGAGCACAGTTTAAGCTATCTTTTCGTGGAAGAAGATTCATGTTCCTATAATCTGTGTTAATTATGTAACCCTTTAAAATGGAAGATAAGAAAGTTTATTTTCGGCACTTGATGCTTGGGGAACCAGACAAAAATTGCTGCAGTTCGGCTGGGATGTGTTACCCCACCCTCCATATTCCCCAGATATTGCTCCTTCGGATTTCCACCTATTCAGGCCTCTGCAGAATAGTCTTAATAGTAAAAATTTCAATTCCTTGGATGACGTATAATGATACCTTGATGAATTCTTTGCCATGAAACCACCTCAATTCTGGGAATAGGGTATTTCCAAATTAAAGGAAAGATGGAGACGCATTGTGCAACAAAATGGTTTATATTTGGTTGATTAAAAATGTAATGGTAAGTATTTATTGACCTTTTTCTTTCCTTTAAACATCGGCACGAACTTTCCGGACAACCCAATAATTGGTATCTAATTATCAGTGTGCTTACAATTTTATATATAAACGTTTATACTTGATACTTTAAGCGGGAAGAGGCATTCATGTTCAGTAACTGCAATCCAAATTTTAGGGAGAAATATAAGATTTTAAATAATTCCACCCATGAAAAGGTGTGATATGTCTCTCTACAATAGGCACAAGGGCTGAAATTTGACAGAAAAAGGCTGGTCGAATGCATTACTTGACCGGTACTTATTTTATTGATCCCAAAAAGCATGAAATCAAAACCAGCCACGGTGGAATTTGAACTCAGAGCGTAAAGACGGACGAAATGCTGCTAAGGATTTTGCCCCACTTGCTAACGATTCTAAGGTGTAATAATCATTTCTACTAAAGGCACAAGGTCTGAAATTATGGGGCGGGAGAACTTCGATTCCATCGACTCAAGTGTATAGCTGGTACATATTTCATCGATCCCGAAAAGCTCAAAGGCAACGTCGACCTCGGCGGAATATTAACTCAGAACCTAAAGATGGACGATATGCCGTTAAGCATCTTCCATGTGGTAACGATTGTCAGGTTGCCGCCTTAGAAAAGATACAATAATGAATTTAAACATATTACAACGTAGGCGCAGGAGTGGCTGTGTGGTAAGTAGCTTGCTAACCAACCACATGGTTCCGGGTTCAGTACCACTGCGTGGCATCTTGGGCTAGTGTCTTCTACTATAGCCCCGGGCCGACCAATGCCTTGTGAGTGGATTTGGTAGACGGAAACTGAAAGAAGCCTGTCGTATATATGTATATATATATAAGTGTGTGGTATATGTTGTGTGTCTGTGTTTGTCCCCCTAGCATTGCTTGACAACCGATGCTGGTGTGTTTACGTCCCCGTCACCTAGCGGTTCGGCAAAAGAGATCGATAGAATAAGTACTGGGCTTACAAAGAATAGGTCCCGGGGTCGATTTGCTCGACTAAAGGCGGTGCTCCAGCATGGCCGCAGTCAAATGACTGAAACAAGTAAAAGAGTAAGAGAGTATGACAGAACATCAAATAACTAAAGGAACATTTCAAACGGGGAGAAAAGTTGAGAGAAATGAAATTAAAGTAGGGAAGATAACGATTTCACATGATGGTTTAGTCGATGAAATTGACCCCAGAGTTCGACCAGTTCTTATTTAATCGACCCCAAAGAGAAAGAAGGTGGAGTAAACTTCGGTAGAAAAATTTAAACATAGACCGTGACGAGCCTGAAGATAAGCCGTTACGCATTTTGTCTAACGTACTAACGATTCTGTTCGCGCCCCGCCTCAAAATATGGAAGACAGAAATAACAATCAAAAGCTCTAACGTAGAAAATATTCCAACATTCAAAGAAGGCAAAAATAAATTAGAGTATATAAGTCGTTGTAAATTTGCAAAATCATATATATTGGGGTAGCAATAAATAAATAAATAAATAAATATATATATATATATATACCTTTCTCTTTCTCTTTTTCTCTTTTACTTGTTTCAGTCATTTGACTGCGGCCATGCTGGAGCACCACCTTTAGTCGAGCAAATCGACCCCGGGACTTATTCTTTGTAAGCCCAGTACTTATTCTATCGGTCTCTTTTTGCCGAACCGCTAAGTGACAGGGACGTAAACACACCAGCATCGGTTGTCAAGCAATGCTAGGGGGACAAACACACAAACACAAACACTCACACACATACATATATATATATATATATATACATATATACGACAGGCTTCTTTCAGTTTCCGTCTACCAAATCCACTCACAAGGCATTGGTCGGCCCAGGGCTATAGCAGAAGACACTTGCCCAAGATGCCACGCAGTGGGACTGAACCCGAAACCATGTGGTTGGTTAGCAAGCTACTTACCACACAGCCACTCCTGCGCTTATATATATATATGTAAATATAATATGTGACAATTATTCGAGTTTCGGAGCTTTTTTTTCGATGGCCCGATAACTGAAGAGATGCCGGCGTGGGTTTCCGCACCGACATCTGAAATTCGGAGTTTTATCATGGCTACCGAATAATTGTCACATATTATTTTACAAATAAATTCCTCTATTTACATAATATCGAGGTCTCTTTTATCGTTTTGTTGTCTTGCCATTTCTATCAATATATATATATATAATATATATATATATATATATATATATATATATATATATATTTATTGATGTATGTATATATTTATATATATATATGTATGTATGTATGTATGTATATGTAGTATGTATGTATGTATGTATGTATATATGTATGTATTTATATATATCTGTATGTATGTATGTATATAATGTATATAAAACAAATAAGTAACAAGGATGTCAAGGTGTTAATGCAAGCATTACATCAATTTGAAATACAGCGCTATCTTCAGTTGCAAAATACAAATTTTCAACAGCCCGGATATTCTATTGTAATTTTTAGCAAATATTTCATCAGAGTTAGAGAAGGAAAGAATTCCATGCTGCTACTAATATGGTAGAATAACCTTAAAGAGAAACTACTATAATTTTGGAATGGCAGAAATGGAAACAGAGCGGGGCCGCGAGATAGGGAATTTAGCTACAATTTTTATCTACCTTCTTATCATCATCTAAAGACTTAATGCAGCTAGTATTACGACACTAGGAGTTGACAGTTAAATTCTAGTTGCTGGTCATAAATTTATATTGTTTAATATTCTCTCAAGCCCTAATTCTCTATGGCTGTAGATTCACTTGACCACACACACACACACACACACACAAAATTCTCAGAGGAAGTTATTTAGATAGTGGAAAATGTCCAGAAAATAAGGTAGGGTGGCGGTGGCATAAACTCTTTTTATTATTATCAGATAAAGCGGCCTACGGTAGAAAATATAGGACGCTACAATGAGTTCTACATGGGCATTAGGAGTATTGAAGGGAAAAAAATAGATATAATCAAAGTAAAGCAAAATCTATGTATTATTATATTTAGTACTAGCAGTATCGCCCGGCGTTGCTCGGTTTTGTAAGGGAAATAACTATATAAGCATTTTTAGAGATGTAAAGTATAATGGCCATCTCAATATGGCTAACCACAAAGGGGGGGCGTGTTACTGTAGATTACACTTTGAGATTTAACAATAAATTTTTAGAGAGTTACTTCCCTTATATATGCCAAAAATGCATTAAAAATGGGAAAAATTTATGGTAATTTTTTTTAAATCGTAGACTCATCGTAGACGCGCGCTAATACCCAGAAGGGCTCGATATGAATCACGACTATAAGATACCCGGTTTTGGTTAAACTACACCGCAAAATGTGGAATCTAAATCGTAGGAGACAGACAGCACACAACCTCACTTTTATATATAAAGATATAGGAAGTGATATAAGGACCAGATAAGATAATAAGGTAAATAGACAAATTTAAGCACTAAACAGGAAGATTACTTATATATAACAAAAGAACTTCGTAATAATTCATCCTAGTAGAAAATACAGGTGGTCATGATAAGCCATTCAAACAATGAGCCTAACTTATATTCATGATATATCAAGGAAGGAGGTACACATTGCCTAGTGATTGAAAAGAAAGGATAAAAAACAAAGAAAACAAGATAAATGGTTCTGTAACAGAGAAGCTTATTTTAAAATATTAGTATATAGCATATTTTAACAATTAAGAAAAGTCTTAAAGTATGTAATGATATAAACAAATATAACAGTATAAAAATATGGCATACACATATATACGAACAAGAAAAAATATATGTATATACATGTGTATATAAAGATTCAACTGAATCTGAATTATTTCTGACATATGTTAATATATATATATATATATTATATATATATATATATATATATATATATATATATATATAAATATGTATGTATGTATGTATGTATTGCATATATGTATGTATGTATGCAAGCATGTATGTAGGTGGGGCAAAATCTAAGCCGTGATCTCTTGAAGCACGTCTGCTTATTCCAGTATTACACTCCAGTATCTAATTGTTAACATTGTTATATTGATGTGAGATGTATTAGTTTAACGCTCGCGGAGTGAAAAAGTCTTTAACGTTTCGAGCCTACTCTCTTCCACAGAAAGGAACACAGAAAGAAACAAGGAGAGAAAATAAAGAATGCATAGTGGCTAGCGATCTATCATGGCAAATACCGGACAGAGTGTTCGCATAGGAGAGGTAGGAAAAAGGGGAGATAATAGTGGTGATCCCAAAACGAAGGTGTGCGTGCGTGTATATAAGAAAGTATGTATGTGTGTATATGTATGTATATATATATATATATATATATATATATATAGTTATGTGTGCGTATATGTTTGTATGTCTGTGTTTGCCCCCAACGTCACTCGACAACCGATGCTGGTGTGTTTACGTCAAAGTAACATAGCGGTTCGGCAAACGAGAACGATAGAATAAGTACTAGGCTTATAAAGAATAAGTCCTGGGGTCGATTTGCTCGACTAAACGTGATGCTCCAACATGGCCGCAGTGAAATGACTGAAACAAGTAAGAGTTAGTTATAAGGCGGCGAGCTGGCAGAAACGTTAGCACGCCGGGCGAAATAGCGATATTTCGTCTGCCGCTACTTTCTGAGTTCAAATTCCACCGAGGTCGACTTTGCCTTTCATAATCTCTAGGTCGATTAAATAAGTAACATTTATGCACTGGGGTCGATATAATCGACTTAATCCGTTTGTCTGTCCTTGTTTTCCCCCTCTGTGTGTAGCCCCTTGTGGGCAATAAAGAAATATGAAACCAGTAGAAGAGTAAAAGAATAAAAGAATTTGTTTAAATATTTTAAGTGCCAAGGTTGATATGTCCACATTTTATTCACTTCTCGATTCTCTAACTAACAATTTTATTCTGGGAGGGTCATTCGGCAAACGAAAGCATATGTACTGGTTGTAGATCCCTTCTGCTTGATTATCCCTAACATAATTACTTAAAGGTGGCAGATTGGTTA
>NW_021829839.1:0-5751 GCF_006345805.1 Octopus sinensis | reverse complement strand
CTTATATTTATATTCTCTTTTTTATATATTCTACTTATTATACAACATTACTCTTTTATGTACACTTTTTTATATTACATTCCTTTATGTACACTGATTTGGTCTGCTTTTTGTTTAAACCTACAGTCTCTTATGTGGTGGTTTAATAAATATGTTGACTGGTATTATCTGGTAATTGATATTTGATTTAGATGTATTCTCCATTTTTATCTGTATATATATATATATATATATTATATATACACACACACATCTGGTGGTCCAGTAGCGCAATCTGCGCAAGGTCATCCCTCTTTGGTATTTCACATTCAGGGAAGCAAAAGAGCCAGGAACGAGATGGGAGAAAGCATTGGGCAGATACAGTGTTTTTACACCTTTTGTCATAAAAGAAATCTTTTCCTTCTGGGTATATGCAGTGAATTTGCCTTTAGATAATTAAAATGTCACAAACATATTTTAACTAACCTAAAGACCGTTTGTACCTAATCACCATTCAGTGTGTGTGTGTGTATGCGTTCGTGTGTGTGTGTGGTGTGTGTGTGTGTGTGTGTGTGTGTGTGTGTGTGTGTGTGAGTGCGTACGTGTATGGCGCAATATAGGCACCCTAAGAAAAGCAGGGAATTGTTTATCGAGTACTTATGGTCGATACGCGTATGGAGCAGGACGAGATGTCTAAGGTACGCTGTTGTAATTTGCATGGTAAAGTTTGTTTGAATGTGTGTGTATGTAAATGCTGTTGTAGATTGTTTAGGATACAAAGCGGGTTCAGTCGTGATACCTATTTGTTTTAGCCCTTTTGTTATCTCAAACTATTTCAAAACTTTGTATGCTTATCATATCAACAAGATTCGTGTTGCTAGGTTTTACTTTGAACGTTGATATCTCCGGTGCAGCGTCGCTTCGTATCAATTACCTGTGTCATTTATGATATCTCTATATTAAATGCAAGATTTTATAGATGCCGTTCCTCACGCCTCTATATAATCTCAAAGGCTCAATACAATAAGATTTTGCCATAATTTGGAATGGCAGGTATTCTATGTTCAGGTATTAAGAATATCATCCATGTATTGCTACATGAATATCGTGTGTTATCATAAAGATCTTTTAATTCTATAAAAGTGTTTTTAATGCCGTTAATGATGTCGTGTGTAACTTTTGTGTTTCTTACTGTCATATATTACAAGGATTATTTTTGTAAATAAAGTGTTTATTATTGAATGCTTTCTGTGCAGTTCCTTGGCGTTGGAAAAAGAGACTTGACAGCGGAAATTGTACGTATTCCTATTGCAGTGGTTGCTGTCATTGCTAGTTATTATTCTCGTGTATTTCTGTGCATTATTTGTAAAGAGATGTTGTTTGTGTAAATAAGTCGTAGAATTTATGTGACTCTTGTCTTTCGAGGAGATTTAAAGCTTATTTCATGCAGATTCGTAGCGACAGACATTCTCTGTAGAAACATTAAAGGTATTAAAAGCCCCTTAATGGAACTAAAAAGCTGTACGATCGCGCTCGATATTCATGTAGCAGTACTGCAAATGACATTCTTAGAAACCGAACGTAGAATACCTGCCATTCAAAATTATAGACTCTTTCAGAAAGGAGAGGATCTTGTAACATACTTAAAAAACTTGCAATAATATTACAAACGACATTTTGTAACTTATTAGAAACGGCGCTGCACAAGAAATACAGACTGAAACTCAACACGAAGCACGTTCATATATTAGTTTCAAATTTTGGCACAAGGCCAGCAATTTCGGGGCAATGAGTAAGTAGATCACATCGACCCTAGTGATCCACTGGTACTTATTTCATCGACCACGAAATAATGAAAGGGAAAGTCAACCTCTGCGAAATTTAAACTCCGAAAGTAGAGACGGACGAAATACCGCTAAGCATTTTGTCCGGCGTGCTAACGCTTCCGCCTGCTTGCCGCCTTACACATTTATATATTAAACATAGAGTCGCACGTGTTGTAAAGAAATATTTCTCTGTCCAAAATTTATCGTCATCCTGGATCTCTACCAGTGTCCGTCCTGGATTTCTAGCTGTGTCGGTCCTGGTTTTCTGCCCGTGTCCGTATTGGATTTCTAGCTGTGCCCGTCTTGGATCTTTACCCGTGTCCGTCTTGGATTTCTAGCTGTATCCGTCCTGGATTTCTAGCTATGTGTGTCTTGGATTTCTATCCGTGTCCGTCCTGGATTTCAAACTGTGTCGGTCCTGGATTTTAAGCCGTGTCGGTCTCGGATTTGTAGCTGTGTCGGTCCTGGTTTTCTAGCTTTGTCCGTCCTGTCTCATTTTCTGGTGTTCAGTTTCGGTTTGGTCTTTACGTTTAAACATTTATGAAAACGATAGAAGAGTATTTGAGGAAGATTTGGCAACGATTTCTTGCAAGGGGAGTCTTTTTTATTGACTTAGGTTGATGGGATTGGTGGACAATAATTTAAGATGTAGTGTCCATAAACGCATAACCATACATACATAAGGCAGACACACTCACACACACATACGCATATGTGCATGCACGCGCACGTGGTTGAAGGCGCGTGGCCGAGTGGTTAAGGTGTTGCACTTACGATTGCTAGCTCGAGCTTTCGATTCCTGGAACCGGGCGGCGCATTGGGTTCTTGAGTAAAACACTTCATTTCAAGTTGCTCCAGTTCACTCAACCTTCAATGGGTCACCTTGCGACGGGATTGCCTTCCAGCCAGGCGGAGTGCTGGTCTGTTCACCCAGCCAGCAGAGTGGCTTTTCATTCGAAAGCCAAAAGCGCTGTTCACTGTCTTTTAATCAACTCACACACACCACACACACACACACACATATATATATATATATATATATATATATATATATATATATGATATATATATACAGGGTGCGGTGTGAATAAAAATGTCGTCTAAATTATGCAAAAATGAAAATAACACTGACATCTCATTTTAACAGATATATTTACCAAAATTACATAAAATATCTTGAAATAATAAAATTCCCATTGGCTTCAACCATGGCCTCCGGATAACTTCGGAATTTCCTGCAACTCTTCTGGACGGTCTCCTTATTTAAGTTGGTGAATGCTGCCATAATCCTTGCCTTCAGCTCATCTTTGGTGTCACAAGGAATTTTATTGGTCTCTCACTCAACTGCGCCCCACACATAATAATCAAGGAGGTTGCAGTCTGGGGAGTTAGATGGCCAGATGCTAGAGGTGGTGTAATCGCAGAAATTGTCTGACAGCCAGGACTGGGTTCTCATGCTTGCGTTGCATGGTGCAGAGTCCTGTTGCCAGACATAGGGTCTTCCAATAACCATCCTCTTGACCCAGGTTGGAAAGCAAGCCTCTTACCCGACAGCCACTCCTGTGTCTATATATGTATAAATGTGTACACACATACACACACACACATATATATATACATATATATACATACACAGATATATGTATTCGTATGTATATATGTATGTTTGTATTTACCTATGCATATGTACTATATACACACAGACATGCATACACGCGCACGTTTTCCTCCCCTTTCCCCCATAGTTGCCAGATCGCATGAAGGCGGCGAGACAGCCGAATGGTTGGCACGCCGAGCAAAATGCTTGGTGTCAGCATTTTGTCCGGCTTTACGTTCTGAGTTCAAATCCTGCCTAGGTCGACTTTACCACTTTGCCTTGTCCTCCTTTCGGGATCGATTAAATAAGTACCATTGGATCACTGGGATCGATACAATCGGCTTACCCATGACCCGATTTTGCTGATCCTGTGCCAAGATTCGAAACCGATTCCTGGGATTGCTTCTAAGAAAAGTCATTCGTTTACGCAATCAGCGTTTGATGGTCACTGAAACACGTGTAAAAATGTTATGTGCAAATCATTGTCCAGTTTATTCTCTTGTCTTGTATTATTTATTCATCATCTCTGACCACTGGACGGCCTTTAAAGCCGTTGCATCACATCATCCATGTTGCAACAGGAATCTACTTCTCAGGTATCTCCTTTTGGGGATGGAATGAAACAAACGGTGGTTTAAAGTACAAGTAAATATGTCGTGCATTTTAGCTGGTATTTTAATAACACCGAGGTGTGTGTGTGTGTGTGGTGTGTGTGTGTGTGTGTGTGTGTGTGTGTGTGTGTGTGTGTGTGTGTGTGTGTGTGCTAATGGGGTTTCTTGTATGTTTGAATGGGGATTTGAATTCGATTTGATATATAAAACTTTCACCTCTGTAAGAGACAGCTGGGAAGCTGGTACGTATATGTTATATGTTCAATGTTCCCCGTTTCAATTATATAATTTTATGGTTTTGATACTAAAAATTTCGTCGTCTGAGTTAAGTGTCAAGTGTGTGTGTGTGAGAGAGAGACAGAGAGAAGGATGAAGGAATTTGTTCCTTAGTTTATATACAGATACAGGAAGTCTTCAAGTTTTCCCAGCGAAATTAAATAAAATGGAACGAAATAAAACAGAATGAAATATATAACATTTACGTCATATGAAGGTAAATAACTCGTTTTTAACGATTGAACTCGAAGTAGAAAAGCTATAAATAACAGTCGGTAAATTCCATGCTCTGCATTTTTATCAATTTTTTTGCCTCTTCACTCTTTCTTTCTACCATATATCTGCTCGCTTAATGATGAATTACTTACACCCATCCATTGATAAAAATTGACAGTTCCACTTCTTCTTTTAGTCACAGTTCCAGTCGGAGTTTTGCGTAGAAAAACAACTTGAGCACTTATTGAATACTCCAATTATTATCATTAGACCTAATTTTATCTATACTTTGTCTCTCACCCTCTCTCCTTTTCTCTATCTCTTTATCTCTCCATATAAATATATATATATATTCATATATATATATATATATATATAGAAATTCGGGGTGAGTACTTGATAATTATAAGCACCTGTGTATACCGTTTGGTGGTGTAGGTGGTGGAGTAAATTGTTCAAAATAAAATAAAAACATGATGCGAAGGATTCAGCGGTACATATGTTTCGGGCCTTTATTAGACAGATTTATAACAATGCATAATGTATGTCTGTGGCCTTCTTCAGCCGCGCACAACAGCTTCCACAAGGACATGTGTTACATCAAAAATTCTTGGTTGGGGATGCAAATCCTCTCACTCACGTACGACATAATGCGGCAGCAGCATAGAGTTGAAGCGTCCATCTCTTTCTTCTCTCAATGTAGAATGAGGAAAATTGGATGTTGAGGTAATGTAAATAAATAAATACATATATAGAGGTGAAGATGGAGGGGCGAGAGTTCGGGACGAGGGATAAAAAATGTATAAAAAGTGTAAGTATAGAATAATATAAAATGTAGAGGATAAAGGGTTGTAAGTAGATGTAAAGGGGGTATAAAGAAATATAAAGTAAAAATAGAAATAGAAATAAAAGTAAAAAACCTGATAAAAACATGATAAAAGTGTAAAAGAATGTAAAGATAAGGGATGTATAGAGTTATGGACCAAGTATGGTGGTCAGGAGATTGATAAAATTTAGTTGTAGAATTGTCAGTACATCATCAGTTTCGTCTGGGGACTTAATGCGTTGTAAATCAGAGCTGATGAGCATTTAATCTGGTTCCTTGAATTAAATGGACTTCTAGTACCATACATATCATCATGGATATATACACCCACATACACGCGTACATATACGCCTCCAAGCCTATAAGCATACACACGCACTCGCGTGTAAACACGTACATAAACACACACGCACCCACACG
>NW_021829838.1:0-5865 GCF_006345805.1 Octopus sinensis | reverse complement strand
CCTCACAACAAGAACAAAAACAAGAACAAGAACAAGAGCAAGAACAAGAACTACTACTACTACTACTACTACTACTACTACTACTACTACTACTACCACTACCACCACCACCACCATTACTACTACTATACTACTACTACTACTACTACTACTACTACAACCATGACAGCGACGACGACAATGTCTCCCTCCTCCCCTCCCCCACCTTGACTGCAACATCAGCACAAAAATGATATCATCACCATCAACTTCATCATCATCATCATCATCAGCAGCAGCCACCACCACCACCGCCACCACCACCACCATCATCATTGTCGTCGTCGTCGTCGTAGAGTATACAATAGGAGTGGAATCCAAAATATTGCCGGTAACAGTAAACGTGAATAGATTCATAAAAGACGAGTGTTTTGCATAATTTAAAACAACAACATCAACGACGACGACAGCAACAGAAACAGCAACACCATCACCAACAACAACGTTAACAAACCAACACCGGTTGTCAAATGGTGAAAGGGAACCAACACAAGCATAAAGACAAAACACACACACACATACATACGTGCATATATATGTACATGAAGGGCTTCAACGCAGTTTCTGTCTATCAAAATCTCTCACAAGGCACTGGTCGGCTCGGGGCTATAATAAAAGACGCCCAAGGTGCTACGCAGTGGGATTGAACCTGAAACCGCGTGGTTGCGAAGTGAGCTTCTCAACAACACACACACGCCGGTTTATTGTTGCTATTGCATTTGTCGTTGCTAACATTTATTATCCTTGCCTTAATCACTATTCTTGTCGAGGTGATTATCGTTGCTATTGTTACTGTTGCTATCTGCCCCCCCATTGCTATTGTAGTTGTTACTGCTATTGAATTTCCTGTTGCTATTGTCACTGTTTTATCTAATGCTGTTGTATCTATTGTCAATGTTGCTATGTTGCTATTTTATTTAATACTGTTAATATTGTTGTTTGTCATTGTCTACCTTGTTGCTATTTCCACTGTTTGTGTTAATATTGTGGCTATTGTCAACATTGTTGCTATTTCATTTAACGACTGACACACTATTTTATTTAACTCCACTAATATTCTTTTCTACTCTCGGCACAAGGCCCGAAATTTTTGAGGGGGAGGCCAGTCGATTAGATCGACCCCAGTACGAAACAGCTACTTAATTTATGTACCCCGAAAGGATGAAAGGAAAGGTCGACCTTGGCGGAATTTGAACTCAGAACGTAACGGTAGACGAAATATCTATTTCTTTACTACCCACAAGGGGCTAAACACAGAGAGTACAAACAAGGACAGACAAAGGGATTAAGTCGATTAGATCGACCCCAGTACGAAACAGTTACTTAATTTATGTACCCCGAAAGGATGAAAGGCAAAGTCGACCTCGGCGGAATTTGAACTCAGAATGTAACGGTAGACGAAATACGGCTACGCATATCGCCCGGCGTGCTAACGTTTCTGCCAGCTCGCCGCCTTATAATGCCACTAATATTGTTACGGTTTCGCGGTTGTTGTTGCAGAAGTATTTATTATCACTATTGTCTCTACTGTCGGTGTTGTCTTTGTTGTTGCTATTAATATTGTTGTTGTTATTACTGTTGCTATAATTATTGGCGTTGCTATTTTTTTTTCCGTTGATCTTTCCATTGCAGTCACCATTGTTACTATATTTTAAAATTTCCATTATCATTACTCATATCTATGCTGTTGCTATTTTCGTGGTTGCTGATGATACCACCAATGTTGTCTTTGTTGGTGCAATTAACTTCGTTGTTGCCATTGTCCTTCCTTGCTGTCATTGTTTATGTTGTTGCTATCGCCACCCTTATAACTTTTGTTGTTGCTTCCGCCTTAATCATTGCTAGTATCTTCATTGTTGCTAGAGCCTCCGTTACTGCTAGTGCTTTGGTTGTTGCTAGTATCTTTATTATTGCTATCGCCACCCTTATAACTTTTGCCTTCGTGGTCCCTAGTTATATTTGTTGTTGCTAACGCCTTTGTTGTTGCCTCCACCTTAATCATTGCTAGTATCTTCATTGCTGCTAGAAACTTCGTGACCGCTGGTGTTTTCGTTGTTGCTAGTGTCTTTATTGTTGCTAACGGCACCCTTATAACTTTTGCCTTCGTGGTCGCAAGTGTATATATTTCTTTACTACCTACAAGGGGCTAAACATAGAGGGGACAAGCAAGGACAGACAAAGAGATTAAGTCGATTACATCGACCCCAGTGCGAAACTGGTACTTTATTTATGGACCCCGAAAGGATGAAAGGCAAAGTCGACCTCGGTGGAATTTGAACTCAGAATGTAACGACAGACGAAATACCTATTTCTTTACTACCCACAAGGGGCTAAACACAGAGAGGACAAACAAGGACAGACAAAGGGATTAAGTCGATTACGTCGACCCCAGTGCGTAACTGGTACTTAATTTATCGACCCTGAAAGATGAAAGTCGACCTCGGCGGAATTTGAACTCAGAACGTAACGACAGACGAAATACCGCTAAGCATTTCGCCCGGCGCTCTAACGATTCTACCAGCTCGCCGACTTTTGGTCGCAAGTGTATTTGTTGTTGCTAACGCCTTTGTTGTTGCTTCCACTTTAATCACTGCTAGTATCTTCATTGTTGCTAGAGCCTTCGTTACTGCTTGTGATTTCGCAGTTGCTAGCGTTTTCATTATTGCTAGTGTCTTTCTCGTTGCTATTATTTATGTTGCAGCCATTATCTTTGTTGCTGTTGTTGCCGCTGCCTTTGCGACTATTCCTGTTGTTGCTATTGCTTGTGTCTCATTATTCAATTGTTTTGTGTTGCTATTGATGCTGCTGTTGCGGCTACAGATATTGCAATGAACGTCCCAGTTTTTTAATGTCCATTTTGTTGTTTTAGTATTCTTTACTTTTTTACTCTTTTACTTGTTTCAGTCATTTGATTGAGGCCACGCTGGAGCAGCGCCTTTAGTCGAATCAAAACAACCTCAGGACTTATGTAAAGCCTAGTACTTATTCTATCGGTCTCTTTTGTCGAACCGCTAGGTTACGGGGACGTAAACACACCAGCCACGGTTGTCAAGCGATGTTGGGGGGACAAACACAAGCGCACAAACATATACACATACATACATACATACATACATACATACATGCATACATACATACATACATACATACATACATGCACACATACATATATATATATACATATACACGACGGGCTTCTTTCAGTTTCCGTCTACGAAATCCACTCTCAAAGCTTTGGTCGGCCCGAGGTTATAGTAGAAGACACTTGCCCAAGGTGCCACGCAGTGGGACTGAACCTGGAACCTTACCACACAGCCACTCCTGCACCTTTTTTTCCTGCTGTTCTTTTTCCTGTTTTGCTTACATTGTTCACGTTGTTATCGCATTTGTTGCTGTTATTGTTGTTACTATAGCATTTGTAATTCCTTCAGTCGCTGTTGTTTTGGTGGTTAAATATTGCTGTAAATCTTGTTGCATTGTTGTTGTTCTACTGTTGCTGTTGTGGTCGTAGCGATTTAATATTGTTGTTGTTATTGTAAACATCGTAGTTGTTGTAGTTGGTAGTTTCTGCTTTTGTTATTGTTACTGTTGTCTTCTTCTTCTTCTTCTTCTTCTTTTCCTTTTTCTTCTTCTTTTCCTTCTTTTCCTTCTTTTCCTTCTTCCTCCTCCTCCTCCTCCTCTTCTTCTTCTTCTTCTTCTTCTTCTTCTTCCAATCAGGACTCACGCCATTAACCACAAAGAATAGTCTCTAATTCGAGCCTACTCTAAGCTACCAAGAATGTGTGTGGTAATTTGAAGATCCACCCACCACACGCGATAGACTAGCGGTTACACGGGCGCGAAAGCTACGTTGTTATCCTCATTCCGTAAACGGTGGCTTTTAACGGGTGGAGAGCTGAACCATCCTGGGGTACGGAGGATTCGCAATCTAGACTAGGGCCGGAAAGTTTACCACACCATAGTGGGTTACACCATGGTTCCTCTGCTTTGTGGCAGAAGTAGGAAGAAAGAGTGAGAGGAAGTTGTGGCGAAAGAGCACAGCGGGGTTCACCACCCCTCTCCGCCGGAGCCTCGTGGGGCTTAGGTGTTTTTGCTCAATAAACACTCACGGTGCCCGGTCTGGGAATCGAAACAGCGTTCTTACGACCGCGAGTCCGCTGCCCTAACCACTGGGCCATTGCGCCTCCACTACTGTCGTTGTTGCTGTTGTGATGGTGGTAGTGGTTCTTATAGTCGCCGCTATAGATATTGTTATAGTTTTGGCTGTGGCGTTATAACAGATGTTGTCGCTGTTCCTTACTGCTATCGTTGTGGACACATCATGGTCAATTGGTTAGAAAATTCGCTTTGAAATGACGAAGTCCTGAGTTCGATCTCACTGCGAGGCATCTCGGACGCGTGTCTTTTACTCTAATATCCGCTCGAATCAGGCCTTGTGAGTGAATCTCAGTTGATAGAAACTCTGTGGAAGCCCATGGAATGGGGTTTGTTCTTGTAATTCAAAGGTCCAGCAGCCTTGTCACAAACTGTGTCATGCTAAACTTGACTGAAGATTACGTTAACGAAGCATGTAACTGGAATATTCAACCATTCTCATTCCAGTTCGGTGAGCTAATGGGAAATCCATTTACTGTTTCTTAGCACTAAGTCAATCCTGATCAAAGACGTTCCACTGACGACCATCCCGATAATATTTTAACTGTATGTAGTGTCATGTTATTCAATATTACCTTTTTCTTTCAAAGGCGGCGAGCTGGCAGAAACGTTAGCACGCCGGCGAAATGCTTAGCGGATTTCGTCTGCCGCTACGTTTTGAGTTCAAATTCCGCAGGTCGACTTTGCCTTCATCCTTTCGGGTCGATTAAATAAGTACCCGTTACGCACTGGGGTCGATATAATCGACTTAATCCATTTGTCTGCCATTGTTTGTCCCCTCTGTTTAGCCCCTTGTGGGTAGTAAAGAAATAGGTATTTCGTCTGCTTTTACATTCTGAGTTCATATACGCTCAAGGGGTCGATAAATTAAGTACCAGTTGCGTACTGGGTTCGATCAAATCGACTGGCTCCCTTCCCCCAAATTTCGGACCTTGTGCCTAGAGTACAGAAGAATATTACAATTTTTAAAATAATCAAACGCAAAGGTATTATAGCCATAACAATTTCGAAATATCTTTAGCGGTAAACAGGGTCATAGGGCATTCCAGCCATGACTATCCTGAATTTTTCTTAGCTATATGTATGGTTACATCAGTCAGTGTTTAGTTTCTTACGGCCAAAGGCTTTTCAACCACGATTTCCCTGAAATATTTCAACCTGTAAGAGTCAGATTGTTCGAGTTTCGTTTCTTCATTTAAAAAGAATAGAACACGATTGAGAAGGATATAGTTGCTATTTCTAACAGTTCGAACGACATGCAGAGGTTACTTCTTTGTTAGTATAACTTTTACTATTGCAGAGGGGGAGGCGCAATGGCCCAGTGGTTAGGGCAGTCGGACTCGCGGTCGTAAGATCTCGGTTCGATTCCCAGACCGGGCGTGTGAGTGTTTTATTGAGCGAAAACACCTAAAGCTCCACGAGGCTCCGGCAGGGATGGTGGTGATCCCTGCTGTACTCTTTCACCACAACTTTCTCTCACTCTTACTTCCTGTTTCTGTTGTACCTGTATTTCAAAGGGCCGGCCTTGTCACTCTCTGGTTCACGCTGAATATCCCCGAGAACTACGTTAAGGTAAGGTGTCTGTGGAGTGCTCAGCCACTTACACGTTAATTTCACGAGCAGGCTGTTCCGTTGATCGGATCAACCGGAACCCTCGTCGTCGTAACCGAC
>NW_021829836.1:0-5816 GCF_006345805.1 Octopus sinensis | reverse complement strand
ACGTCATCACACCTCCGCTTTGAGTGTATCATCAGCCAAGCAGTGCTTTGAGGAGGACAATAGCACCCATAATGTTCCCGCTTACATACGGAAGACAACACGGGGAAATCCGAATGGATTGCTGATAGGAATGACGTCATTAATAATACTTGTTGATGCTACGAGATTACGAATGCGGCTCTGTGTGGTCGTTCAGTCTGCTAGAAATAGCAACGAATATACTTTAAAATATTACTCTTACTTCATAAAATAAATCGATGAATATGATTGCTAAATTAGTCCGTTAATGTTTTATCTTTTACTTGTTTTCATCATTCTACTGCGGCAATGCTGGAGCATCGTCTTGAAAGGTTTAGTCAAACGCCGAGCGAAATGCTTAGTGGCATTTCGTCTGTCGTTACGTTCTGAGTTCAAATTCCGCCGAGGTCGACTTTGCCTTTCATCCTTTCGGGGTCGATAAATTAAGTACCAGTTACGCACTGGGATCGATATAATCGACTTAATCCCTTAGTTTCTCCTTGTTTGTGTCCTCTGTGTTTAACCCCTTGTGGGCAATAAAGAATAAGAACTTGTTTATGACTATACATTTGTTTAGCGCTGGGTAGCACAGATGAAACATGAACAAAATTTTTATTAAGTAACACATATATATTGTGGAGGCGCGTGGCCTGGTGGTTAGGGTGTCCGCATCATGATCGTAAGATTGTGGTTTCGATTCCTTGACCGGGCGACGCGTTGTGTTCTTGAGCAAAACACCTCATTTCCTGTTGCTCCAGTCTACTCAGCTGGCAAAAATGAGTAACGCTGAGATACACATACGCCATTGAAACCGGGAAACCAGGCCCATGAGCCTGGCTAGGCTTTAAAAGGGCGCATTTAGTTTTTTATAACACATATATATTTGGGTTGTCCGGAAAGTTCGTGCCGATTTTTAAAGGAAAGAAAAAGGTCAATAAATACTTGCCATTATATTTTTAATCAACCAAATATGAACCATTTTGTTGCACAATCTTTCCTTTAACTTGAAAATACCCTCTTCCCAGAATTGAGGTGCCTGGGACGGTAAGTCGAAAGGCAAGCTACTACAAATCGGTACGAACTTTCCGGACAAGCTAATATATTATGAGAATTGACCGCAATATTTGACGATCACGCGATTAAATCTACATCCTGCAAATGCCATTGTAACCAGGTAAATCATTCACAAAAGCTGTTAAATTCACTTTTCATTTATTTCCTATAATGTCAATAGTCCCACGGACAGCGATCTGACACATTTCCGTCGTAAAATGTGAAAAACGATAATGACGTTGCGGTAGTTTGCGGTGTTGTGAAGAAAAAAGTCCTGGCTAAATAATGTGCCTTTTAATAAAATTTAACATTGGCGACCCTACGATTATTGTTATTATTAGTACCCCTACTCTGTTACCGAGGGTTTTATGCTAATATTAGCCTTATAAACCACCTCAGGAGCTGATTCGCGAAGAGTAAAGCTGCACACACACACAGACACGCGCAAGCACACACACACACACACACACACACACACACACACACACACACACACACACACACACACACACACACACACAAACGCACACACGCACACACACATATACGATGGACTTCCATACGATGTTAGTCTACAAAATTTCACTCACAAGGCATTGGTCAGTTCGAGGCTGTGGTAGAAGACACTTGCCCAAGGTGCCGCGTGGTAGGACTGAACTGGAAACCACGTGATTACAAAGCGAGCTTCTTAACCAAGCACACACACACACATACACACATAAACACATAAGCACATGCATACTTACACGCATACAGACACACACGCACGCGCACGCACACACAGACACATGTATACGCCTTAAAGGGTTGTATTTTACCCCAGGAAATCTACCCCTAAGACTTATGTTTGTAAGCCTAGTACTTATTCTATCGTTTCTCTTTTGCCGTGAATGTGTGCGTGTATCTCTCTTTACTCTTACTCTTTTCCTTGTTTCAGTCATTTGACTGCGGCCATGCTGGAGCACCGCCTTTAATCGAGCAACTCGACCCCGGGACTTATTCTTTGTAAGCCCAGTACTTATTCTATCGGTCTGTTTTGCCGAACCGCAAACACACCAGCATCGGTTGTCAAGCGATGCTAGGGGGACAAACACAGACACACAAACATACACACACATACATATATATATATACATATATACGACAGGCTTCTTTCAGTTTCCGTCTACCAAATCGACTCACAAGGCATTGTTCGGCCCGAGGCTATAGTAGAAGACACTTGCCCAAGGTTCCACGCAGTGGGACTGAACCCGGAACCATGTGGTTGGTAAGCAAGTTACGTACCACGCAGCCACTCCTGCGCCTATTGTGTTTATAAGTGCTTATATATATGTGTGTGTGTGTGTGTGGTTAAGAAGCTTGCTTTGCAATCACGTGACTTCGAGTTCAGTCCTACCGCGCCCCACCTGGGGCAAGTATCTTCTACCATAGCCTCAGACCGACCAGTGCTTTGTGAGTGAAATTTTGGGAAACGGACATTTTCTGGAAGCCTATCATAAATGTGTGTGGTGTGTGTGTGTGTGCATGTCACCGTTTTTGGTGATCCCAGCATGGCCGCAGTCCAGTGACTGAAACAAGTAAAAAATACACGATCTAAAAATGCTTCTTTACGGAGTTACTCGAACAATGGGTAGTGTACCACATGCTATTTATTCTGATTCTCTGCGATGTAAGTTCGAATCTTACCGTGGTCAACTTTGACGGAAGATTATCGACCTAGGTCGGTGGATCGGTGGAACTGTTTGAGAGGCGGACCAAATGCCTTGTGGAAGCATCCAGCTAGGCCCTTCGCCTTCCGGTATTGGTGCCAGGATGTAATCGGCCTTTTTCTTTTTATCTCTTATCTCTTACTCGTTTCAGTCATTAGACTGCGGCCATGCTGGGGCACTGACTTGAAGAATTTTTAGTCGAACGAATCCATCCCAGTACTTTTGCCGCATCACTAAGCTACAGGGATATCAACAAACAGACACCGTTTGTCAACCAGTGGTCACACACACACAAGCACACACACACACACACACACACACACACACACACACACACACACATAGACATACACACATACACGCACACACATACACCACACAAACGCACACACGTATACTTACACACACATATATATATATATGTGTGTGTGTGTGTGTGTGTGTGTGTGCGCGTGTGCGTTTGTGTGTGTAAGCCCTCACCGTTTGTTTTTACTGTCTTGTTCTCACTGTCCTGTTCTTGTTACCACTTTCACCTTCCGCAAAAAATCTCAAATTTTATTTACTTTGCTTTGCGGGAAGGATTGTTTCAACGAAGTCGCGTATTGTCCTTACCTTCGAAACGCGAAGTAGATGAAACAGGAACAACTGATGAAGGGGAATATTCTTTATGTTGCATGTCTCATTTCTCTGTTTGTTTTTTTCGTTGTTCGAAAAAAAGTTCGTTTTCTATGTTTTTGTTTTTATGTTTCCGTTTCTCATTGCGTTTCTCAACGTTTTTTGATGTCCTGTACCCATATATGCTTGTATATATATACATATATATATGTAGATATGTACATATATGAATGTATATATGCATATATTTATATATTATTTACATATAATATATAGATTTATATTATATTATATTATATCATATTATATTATATTATATATATATATATATACATATATATATATAGTTAATCCAAACAAGAAAACACAGAAAAAAACACAGCAACGCGAGGACATGGAACAATTAAAGTATTATTTGACGCTCAGGAAAGAAGGGAAATATATATACACGACAGACTTCTTTCAGTTTCCGTTAACCAAATACACTAACAAGTCTTTTTTCGGCCCGAAGCTATATTAAAAAAAAGCTTACTCAAGGTTCTGCATTGAACATTGATATTTTTTACTCTTCGGATTTAGCTAACGATATTTTGTGTAGTTATACTTTGAATTAGATTTGTGTTTAAACACGATTTTTTTTTATTTCCTTTCGTCGAAATTGGGTGGGTTTTGGGCGGTATGAAAAAAATGTTGCGGGCTATAACAAGAAAAAAAAATAATAAAATAAACGAAAACTAAAAAAAAAAAAAAAAACCTGCGAATACCCGTTTTAGTGGTTTACATCATGAGTGAACACTCAAGGCGTGAATGGAACGCATGAGTAGTTAAGAATGAGTAACTGTGTTAAAACTAACTGTTGGCGCTAAGTTGCAGTGTTACAAGCAATTAAGTATTTTTTCTACCCCTAACATGAGTGAGCTTATATAACAATGAAGATCTCTTAATCTTGGTTCATGTAATAATAACAGCAATGAAGCAATACATGTAATTTACGTCAAAGATAACCGATTTTGTAACAAGTCAAACAGGATCTTATGTCAGTGGTTAAATCTATAAAAGATTATAACGGGCCAACGAGGTAGCCTCCGTGTACATGTTGTTATTCGGGGCGTGGTTATATGGTTAAGTCGCTCGCTTTCATATTTTTTTCTGTTTAATCAGAAGAAGAATGGCAGTGCCCCCTATAACTTATACAAGTATTTCAATAGCTAACAGGAAGTAGAAGGGGAAATATCCTCAGGCTGGAGGATAATTTGGTTCGAATGTTGTTGTTGTTGGTGTTGTTAAGTAACAAGACGGATAAGGGTGATTAGATGATGGTCTAGGGCTTAGGGGCGGGACCCCAGACCTTGGAAAAAAACCAAACTTTGGTCGTCTTGTAGTCGAGGACTCTTCGTTGACGCCCGACACCACTGGGAGGTGGCCTCCGAAGTCGTTGGAAATGGAGATCTGCAGGTTCAAATTCTTGAATGGCTGCTGTTGTTGTTGTTGTTGTTAAGCAACAAGACGGGTAAGGGTGATTAGGTGATGGTTTAGGGCTTAGGGGCGGGAGACCCCAGACCTTGGAAAAAAAAAAGAAACTTTGGTCGTCTTGTTGTAGTCCAGGGCTCTTCGTTGACGCCCAACACCACTGGGAGATGACCCTCGAAGTCGCTGGAAATGGAGATCTCCAGGTCCAAATTCTTGAATGGCGGTTCGAATGCTTGAGACAGGTGGAGTCTGTTAACAGAACATTGATCCAGGTGATGGTATTAAACTGGATTATGACTGGTATTGAGCGGGATGTTCCCAAAACAAAAACAGACACGTCAGACGGGCTTCCGCGCAGTTTCTGCCGACTAAATTGCACTCACGAAGCTTTGGTAGATTTAGAGTTATGGCAGAAGAGATTTGTTCAAGGTACTGAGCTGTGGGAATCGAACCGAAAACCGCATGGTTGCTAAGCTGACATCTTTACCACGAAGCCATTCGTAAAATGGCATCCGTATAACTGACGCTCCGTCGCAAGTGGCTGAGCACTCCACAGATACATGTACTCTTCACGAAATTCTCAGAGAGGTCCAATGTAACACAAAATTTGACAAAGCCGGCCCTTTGAAATACAGGTACGACTCATTCTTGCCTGCTGATTGGACTGAAGCAATGTGAAATAAAGTGTCTTGCTCAAGGACACAACGCGTCGCCTGGAATTGAACTCACGACCTTACGATCGTAAACCGAATGTCTTAAACAATAAGCCACGCACCTTCACTTGACATACGTATATATCAACTGCAAGGCGGCGAGCTGGCAGAAACGTTAGCACGCCGGGCGAAATGCGTAGCCGTATTTCGTCTGCCGCTACGTTCTGAGTTCAAATTCCGCTGAGGTCGACTTTGCCTTTCATCCTTTCGGGGTCGATTAAATAAGTACCAGTTACGC
>NW_021829835.1:0-5819 GCF_006345805.1 Octopus sinensis | reverse complement strand
CTTTAAATAACTATTTCAACAATCCAAATGCAACTAGTAATTGTCTATTTGGCATTCGAGATCTCCGCAGCCTTCGTCCCGCAAACATCCAAGTTCTTAAAACACGTCTGCCTCCTTATCGCTCGGAGAAACATGGATGCAAGCGAATCTTCTTGGCTAAGACAGAGGATCTCTGGTACAATCATGCGCGGCAACACGCAAGCTATTCTTTTGACCGGGATCTGATCGTTCTCTGTTTTTTCTTTAATTAGTTCACTAGTAATTTAGTCTTTAATCTCGAAAAATTCATCAATTTAAGCAATAGTTACAATTATTTGATGGTGCTGATAAAATATTATTTTAAAAATATTTAATTTTTTAATTTTAAAAATGATGAGCAAAAAATTTTCGGAATGATACTTTTTCTCGAAAAAATTCGGAATAATGCTTGTTTAACTATATAATACAAAAATAACTAGGTCTGAAATAAAAAAAATATGGCTAGAACTAAACAAACTGCTCGAAAATCTACTGGAGCAAAAGTTCCAAGGAAACAATTGTCTGCAAAATCTGCTCGCAAGTCTTTTCACAATTTGGAGGGGTAAAGAAACCTCATCGATTTCGACCTGGAGTTGTTGCAATGCGAGAAATTAGACGATATCAAAAGAGCACTGATTTGTTACTACGAAAACTTCCATTCCAGAGACTCGTGAGAAGAAACCGCTCAGTTTATCAAAACTGATTTGCGTTTTCAATCGTCAGCGATGTTGCTCTCCAAGAAGCGGCAGAGAGTTACCTAGTTGGAATTTTTGAAGATAGTAATTTGTGTGCAATTCACGGAAAAAGAGTAACTATAATGCCAAACGATATGCATTTATCGAGAAGAATTCGAGGTGAAAAAACATAATTGTATTTTAAATAAAAAATGATTTATTGTTGGATAATTCTGAGACAATTTTTAAATTTTTTGTTGAAGTTTGTAGAAAATGTAATGTTGCACCTCGTTAGATAAAAAGAGGATACTAGTTTTGTATTTTAGAAAATATATAATTAAAAATTGTTTAATACGGATTTGTTGGATAATTAAATATTAGCAGGAAAACAAACAAAAACCTATAACCATGAACAAGCTATAGTGAACAAAAATAAAAACTGAACATGCTTTTTTTATAAATTTACAATTGGACAATATTGCAAATATGTTCTCAAATTTATTTTTAACATAGATTAAAGTATTTTACATTTTTTAGTTTTTTTTAATAAATATATATTTATGCCCGTTTTTATGATATCGAAATTTTAAAACAAAAAAATACTGAACAAATTTAAATTACTTATATATATCAAAAAAAAGGTTTTATTTTTTAAAATTCGTTCAAAATTCATCATTTGTAACCTCTCTACATAGCCAATCATTGAACATTGAAGAAAAAGGCAGAATAATTGGCAGTATAAATCTGGAAAAACATACAGAGAAATACAAGATATCACGAAAAAGTATGCTTGGCACGATATTGCAAATTATCAAAAGCTATTCAAATAAGTGCTTGACGGACAAAAAAGTTGGGTCTGGTTGACCATTCATTGCTCAATCGTCAAAATATTTTAAATTAAAGAGGCTTGAAAAGTGGATGTCAATTTCAACTGTTTTAATTTACTAAAACATTTACAGAAAAAAAGGGAAATCAGTAACAGCTCAAACATAAGAAATACCACGAAAAAATTGGTCTGATGCATATCCGCCCACGAAAAGACCACTTCTTACCAAAAACCCTAAACTTCAATGATTAAAGCTATGCCAAACATGCAATATGCTCTCAAAATATTTCGGGAGCGAGTTATTTTAAGTGATGAAAGTAAATTAATATGGTAAAATAGTGATGTAAGAACTTTAGTATGGAGAAATCGCAAGAAAAATATTTAACAAGCAATCTTACAAAAACAATAAAATTCGGTAAAGGAACCTATCATGAACTATCATGCCATAATCAATATTGGATTCATTAATTTGGTTTTGATAAAAGAGAAGATTGGTGGAGCTTTGATGTTAACATATTAACGAATAATATGATCTCATTTCTGAACAAAATCGAACATAAAGATCCTAGTTTCCCAACAAACAATGATCTGAAAACATACTTCGGCATAGCAAAGAGCTTTTTTCAAGTAAATAATATCGAATGACTACTATGGCCCAACACAAAGCCCAGATTTAAACCCTATAGAGCAGAGGTTTCCAAATGGGGAGGCGCGCCTCCCTAGGGAGGCGTTGACTCGTGTCAAGGGAGGCGCGAAAAGTATTTCAGAAACATTTTTTAGAAAATTATATCTATGTAAAACGTGACTATATTCCGATAATAAGAGTATTAATTTAAAAATTATATTTTTTCAAAAATTTATTTAATTTATTAGACAATTAAATAATTTTAACACATGAATAAATTCTTGAGTGGTTGCAAAAGAAAATTCACGAATAATAAAGATTTTGACGATGGTTCAAAAAATCAAAATGATTGGAATATAATCAATACCACTCCAAAGACAAGAAAATACTTTCCATCATACTTATTGTTAGGATTCACACGTATCTTTGTTGATTCTATGGAAAAACCCCTCTGTTTGCTTTGCCTCAAAACAGAATTGTCATTGATAGAATTGATAGAATTGATAGAATTGTCATGCGATACATTATTGAAACAAAAATTTGAGAGAGAACCGCTAATTTCTTTTTGGTTGAATGTAAGAACGGAATATGAAATTTTGTCGAATAAAGCAATGAAGTTTTGTTGCCATTTGGTTACTTCATATTTATGCGAAACTGGATTTTCTGCACTAGCTGCAATTAAATCTAAATATCGAACTCGTTTAGTAGTGACTAATGAGCTAAGAGTAGCACTCTCTGCGATGACACCAAGATTTGAAAAACTTTGCGCCAAGATGGAAAAAAAATTATCTCATTAACTTTTTGTTTTAAAAAATTGTTTTTGATAAAATAATAATTGTATTATATTATGAAATATAAAGGGAGGCGCAAGATTGTACTTTTTCTCTAAGGGAGGCGCGTAAAAAAAAGCTTGGAAACCTCTGCTATAGAGAATGTTTGGGCCTTTATTAAAGAAAAAATCAAAGGAAGAGAATTTTTGAAAAAGGAACATTTATTTGCAAAAATATCATCCATTTGGAATTAACTCAAAATAGATACGCAAAAAGTCTTATTAATAGCATGCCAGGCCGAATACTAGATGTAATTAGAGCTAATGGAGGACATAATAGATATTAAATAAATTTGTTCATTTTTTGGGTTCTGAATTATGAATGAATGGAAAACTGTATAAATATAATATTTTTTAGACAAAAATAAAGCAAAACTTTATTTAATTTTTTTAAATCAATAGAAGTTATTTTTTAAATATTGTTTCATAGTAAATTCATGAGAAAATGCTTTTTCAGTTTTTATTTTTGTTCACTGTATATATTTACTATTTTTTGGGATAATTTAGCCTAAGTAAATAAATTATATTGGACTAAAAAAATATTTCGCCAATGATAAAATAACACAGTATTGGGATATTTTATCTATAATTACTTCTAAATGTTTATTCGTTGATTGTGTTTGAAATTTTTTTGAAATTCGTTAAAAAAACTTAACTGGTTGATCTATTTTTCCTAATGTCTGGACGTGGTAAAGGTGGCAAAGGAGGAAAGAGTGGTGCAAAACGATTTCGAAAGATATTAATTGACAATATACAAGGAATTACTAAGCCAGCAATAAGAAGACTATGTCGAAGAGGGGGTGTTCGAAGAATTTCTGGAAAAATTTACGAGGAAAGGAAGAAGAAGCCTGGACCCTCCCACGTGGGTTCAGCACTCACTGGAGACTCTTCTTCCTCGGCAGGAAATAAGGTTTCACCCGAGGACGGTTGGCACACGGTGGGGAAACCCAAACGTGTTGCCGGCCGTCCAACCCCCCCTAATGTTTTAGGTACTGGGTGTGTGTCCGCTCAGGTGGATGCACCAACCAGACAAAAAAGTTGGGTCTGGTTGACCATTCATTGCTCAATCGTCAAAAATATTTTAAATTAAAGAGGCTTGAAAAGTGGATGTCAATTTCAACTGTTTTTAATTTACTAAAACATTTACAGAAAAAAAGGGAAATCAGTAACAGCTCAAACAATAAGAAATACCACGAAAAAATTGGTCTGAATGCATATCCGCCCACGAAAAGACCACTTCTTACCAAAAACCCTAAACTTCAATGATTAAAGCTATGCCAAACATGCAATATGCTCTCAAAAATTTCGGGAGCGAGTTATTTTAAGTGATGAAAGTAAATTTAATATGTAAAATAGTGATGTAAGAACTTTAGTATGGAGAAATCGCAAGGAAAAATATTTAACAAGCAATCTTACAAAAACAATAAAATTCGGTAAAGGAACTATCATGAACTATCATGCCATAATCAATATTGGATTCATTAATTTGGTTTTGATAAAAGAGAAGATTGGTGGAGCTTTGTATGTTAACATATTAACGAATAATATGATCTCATTTCTGAACAAAATCGAACATAAAGATCCTAGTTTCCAACAAGACAATGATCTGAAACATACTTCGGCAATAGCAAAGAGCTTTTTTCAAGTAAATAATATCGAATTACTACTATGGCCAACACAAAGCCCAGATTTAAACCCTATAGAGCAGAGGTTTCCAAATGGGGAGGCGCGCCTCCCAAGGGAGGCGTTGACTCGTGTCAAGGGAGGCGCGAAAAGTATTTCAGAAACATTTTTTAGAAAATTATATCTATGTAAAAAACGTGACTATATTCCGATAATAAGAGTTATTAATTTAAAAATTATATTTTTTCAAAAATTTATTTAATTTATTAGACAATTAAATAATTTTAACACATGAATAAATTCTTGAGTGGTTGCAAAAGAAAATTCACGAATAATAAAGATTTTGACGATGGTTCAAAAATCAAAATGATTGGAATATAATCAATACCACTCCAAAGACAAGAAAACTTTCCATCTTACTTATTGTTAGGATTCACACGTATCTTTGTTGATTCTATGGAAAAACCCCTCTGTTTGCTTTGCCTCAACAGAATTGTCATTGATAGAATTGATAGAATTGATAGAATTGTCATGCGATACATTATTGAAACAAAAATTTGAGAGAGAACCGCTAATTTCTTTTTGGTTGAATGTAAGAACGGAATATGAAATTTTGTCGAATAAAGCAATGAAAGTTTTGTTGCCATTTGCTACTTCATATTTATGCGAAACTGGATTTCTGCACTAGCTGCAATTAAATCTCTAAATATCGAACTCGTTTAGTAGTGACTAATGAGCTAAGAGTAGCACTCTCTGCGATGACACCAAGATTTGAAAAAATTTGCGCCAAGATGGAAAAAAAATTATCTCATTAACTTTTTGTTTTAAAAAATTGTTTTTGATAAAATAATAATTGTATTATATTATGGAATATAAAGGGAGGCGCAAGATTGTACTTTTTCTCTAAGGGAGGCGCGTAAAAAAAAGCTTGGAAACCTCTGCTATAGAGAATGTTTGGGCCTTTATTAAAGAAAAAATCAAAGGAAGAGAATTTTTGAAAAAGGAACATTTATTTGCAAAAATATCATCCATTTGGAATTAACTCAAAATAGAATACGCAAAAAGTCTTATTAATAGCATGCCAGGCCGAATACTAGATGTAATTAGAGCTAATGGAGGACATAATAGATATTAAATAAATTTGTTCATTTTTTGGATTCTGAATTATGAATGAATGGAAAACTGTATATAAATATAATATTTTTTAGACAAAATAAAGCAAAA